>NW_020955438.1:987568-992626 GCF_003031625.1 Empidonax traillii | reverse complement strand
GCCTTCAGTGGCTTCAAGGGGGAAAACTGGGGAAAAAAAAAAAAAAAAAAAAAAAAGGGAAAGCTGGTGGCACAAAGAAACTTTGCTGGCTCACACTAAAGTGAAGTGCAATTTCTTCTTCACCAAAACTGCCAGTGTGTGGCTGAGCTATTGTAGTAAGCACAGAAAAGCGGGTATTTTTGCAGTTAACAACAGTGAAGTCACTCAGCTTAATGGATGAATGAAACAAACCCTTGGGAGCACGTTGACCCAAGGGAAGGCAGCATCCTAAGGAAATATCCCCTGAGATCAGTTGAGTCATCAGCAGTTTTATAACATTCAACCTCCAAATTGTGATGTGCTGAGGCAAAATTCCCTCTGATTTTTGAGATGGTCCCACCACTTCCAATTTGCTACTGTGGCCAGGCAAACAAAGGACAGACACAGGCATTTTTGGGAAAAGGAGACAAGTTCTTCCCATGCATAGCAGCATCCAGCATCTGAGCAACAGGCAGGGACAAGACAGCAAACCTGTGCCACCCAGCCTGACAGAGGGGCAGGAAAGGAGAAAATGGGAAAACAAAAGACTTGCATTGGTGTTGCTGCCAGAGGAATCCTATTGACGCTGGTGACAGGGAAGGGAACACTGCATCCCTACCAGCCACTGGTAGGTTCCAGGACCAAGCATATACTAGCTGGTAGGACATGCTGTGCTGTTAACCACTAATGCTCAGCCACAGGCAAAGGGAAGCCATCAGTATGACCAGGGCTACAGAAACATGAGATGAGCAGAATAATTACATAAAAAAAAATAAAAAAAATATCACTTAACAAAGAGGAAAACCCAGAAGAGACAGAGAAGAAACTGTGGACTCCACTAGCCACCCCTGTTGCACCACTTCCCATATGCCACCAAAGGGAAAATGGTGAGGTCAAGGAAGAGTTTTGAGCCTCTCTTCATATTTTAAATGCACCTGATGCTCTCTTGCCTTTTGTTCAAAACCTTCCTCTGAGTGCTGTCACACCTACACACCTCCCAGTGCTGCAGTAAGCACACTCACTGAGTGCACTTCTGAACCAGGCTCAGCGACGCCATGGTTTGGAAATGCAGGAGTGGGGTGCAGCCCTGGTCAGCCTTCCCACTTGCACTGTGTCCTCTCCACTGTCCCTGAGCTATTTACTGCCCATGACCATGCCTCTTTCACCAGGAAAGCAAAGGCTCCCATTCCAACCGGGACTATTTAAAAGTTGCTCAAGAGCCTGCAAAGGTTACATTGCCTTGCTTTCTGAAGGCAAAGCAGTTTTAGCTGGAAAAGGAAGAAAAACACACAACAACAGCAGCAACAGCAGCAAAAAAAGAACAACCCATGGTGTTTGTTTACAAGAGAACATTCAGTGTCTGGAGGGTTGACTCAGTCTAAAATGAAAAGGAATGGCACCAGGAGAGCTGTGCTGATAAACAAGTCCACCTCCCACTGTAGAGTGGTCCAAGAGCTGGCTTTCCTCACCTTGCCAGGCAGCCCCAGCCTCCTCCCTCAATGGACCCTTTCCTTACGTGAATCCCTGTGGAAGGATGGCTTTGGGGTACTGATGGGCGAGCAGCTGCCACCCTTCACAGAGTAGCCCCTGCAAGTTAGTCCTGGGGGGGGGGGAGGGGGAGGCTTGGCATGGAAATTTGGGGTCCATGTCTGCTTGGGTATCCCTATGGAGGAAACAGGGAAGCCTCACACACACATTCACTTTGCTCTTCAGGGCTGTGCCCCTCCTTGCTACCTTGCATGCCTGGCTACATGAAAGAGACCTTAGCTAAGCTTCCATGGAACGGGGCAGTGAAGAAATTCCCACACAACGTGCCAGATCTCATCCAAGTCCGTCTGCAGCCATTTCACCGACCACAATTGTGTAGGTGAAACTGAAAGATTGTACTTCATTTGGTACTGGTGCATAACACCTCATCACATCATGGAGCCTGATTCAGTGATCAAAAGGACACAGTAAAGACCTCAGGATATGTGCTAAGATGGGTACAACATATGTATAAGGAAGACTAAACAACAGCATCTGGGAGCTCCTGAAGTCTCAGAAATAGCATCTGGGATTCACTGGCCATCCCAACTCAGTTTGTACTCAAGTACAACTCACCCAGCAGATGTACAATTACTTCTACACCCAAAACACCTCCAAAAGATTAACAGTCATGCACTTTCTAAAGTGCCACTTTTAGCTGTGATTAATATCTGAATTTTGGAGTTACTTATGATCTGTTCTTTATCTGTCAGAATGCTATACTGCTTCTCAAAAGCAAGGTTAATTTCCTTAAATTAAGTAAATGCAGGTTTGCCTTGAACACCAAAAAGAAACACTTTTAGAGGTGCAGAGTTGCAATGTTGCCAAAAAAAAAAATAGAAAAAAGAAGAAAAAAAAAAAAAAAGGATCAACCTTCTAGAGCCATCAGGATCTTCTCACCTTTATTGTACCTAGAAAGAAAGAGGAGTCCATTTTCTCCCCAAGCCTAGGCAGTGGGAATGTACCTTGCGGATATACCTTCCTCTAGAAAAATGTTTTCTCCACATCCAGCCCAACAGAAACTGTGTCCATGTCATGACACAGGTGAGGAGAAGGGCTTTTGGAGGGGACACATTGCCTGGCTTCAGGACTACCCTGCTCTTCATGACCACCATATCACCCTCCAGTAAATAGTTATCCAGTTTTGGTCCTACAGCTGCATTACTCAGCTGATCCTTTTTCAGCTCTGATTTCACTTCTCCTTAAAAGTGCTTTCCCACTACACAGGGAAGTAAAGCACCCATTTGGACCCTAAAGCTTAAAAACCTCAGGAGTCACAAATCTTCCATTTACGCCTTTCTTATGTGGTCCAGACACATTTTTCAGGCTTGTAGCATCGTCTGAACCCTATTTCCCTTTCTTTGGCCTCTGAAATTGGCACTGAGGTCTGTTTGCACTATGTAATCAAAAAGCATATTTGTCGCCACAGCACTACATCTTGCATGGAAAAGAGTCTCTCTCATTTCTTCCCCCTGTAATTCTCAGAGTGGCTTGGCACTGTCATGGACAGGTGCTTAGGAAATGCTGATATATGGCAATTTTATGTTATTGCATGAAGCTGAAACTTGTTTGCAATACTGATATAACAGAGAACTACTACTGTACTTCAAATAAATCTTGAATTTATTAACAGCGTGCACGCTGGGAACACGAATAGCTGGCAAACCTGCATCCTCTAGCATCTGTAGAAAGACATTATGAATTAAACCCCCCTTATTCCATTAAGAAATGATTTCAGAAATCCAGAGCACAAGTGGCGAGCATTGATTGGCTATTGGCGATGTCAGACACATGTCAATAATATTACTTAATGGGTTTTCCTTGTCTTTATTCATAAGTTCCATTTTCATGAAGCCATTGCCCCGAAGGGTAATTATGACACTTTTTGGGTGGTTTTGCTCTTTTGGCCTTTGGCCTCATGCCTCAGAAAACCAGGGTATCCAATCTCACAGAAAGTCTTTATGGTTGTTGTGCTTTCTGGAGTAAGTACTTTTTCCCCCCCCACCACCCTCCCTAACTTAAATAAGCCATGTAAACATTTCTAAATATCCTTGGTTTCCACCAGTCCTGTGACATCATTGCCCACCCCAAGGAAGAGCTACTCCCCACACCTCTGGCTGGCTGAGGAAAACACCATTGGTAGGATGCTCATTTTTCTTGGAGTGGAATAACACCTACAAGAGCATGTTCTATGTGAAAGGCCATTTTAGAGCAACTGTTTTACTTAACATTGTATATTTACACAGTTCTCGTGTCTTCAAACATATGACGCAGTTGGGAGCCTCAGAGTTGATATTTACCTGTTTTAATACATCTCAGTATATATTTGGGTTTGGATATTTTTTGAAGATGAGTGACAAGACTCTTTACCCATGCTCTTTCAGTTTGCTTCAAATTTGAAGTTGATTTTTATACCATATTATAACCATATTTATTTAAGTTTCCCACATTCTGTCAAAATCTGTTTACACAAAGAACATTTGTTTTCACTACTGCTTGTGAGGAATGAATATAATAAGTGCCAAGGGATTTTAAGAAGTTGAGAGAATTAGTATTTGGAAACAATACATTCAGCTATTTCTTAGGGGAAGATTCATGGAGCACAGACACATTCTCCACTAAATCTATCAGAATGAAGTAGTTCTCATGGAGACAAAGCATACCCAGTGTCTTCTCAAGTTTCAAACATTTTATAAAATAAAGAGAGTCTCTGGGAAAAAAAAACAGGATTTTTTTTCTCAGAGAAAAATGCATGAAGTAGGTTAAGATAATTTTGCTTGATGAAGTCAAAATCTGGAGTCTGGCACTGAAAACTAGTGTCCACTGCTGCCCAACAGCTCCTCTTTCCACTTGCACTTCTTCACCATGATATGTACTGAAAGAAGAGTTATGACCAAATTATTTATCAGAGGTTGTTTTTCATAGCTTTAATGCACCACTGTAAATTTCAGCATGTACTAGAGTGGGTAATTCTGATTTTAAGACCATCATAAAGAACATTTTAGCCCATCAAATGCTTGCAGATAGAGATTTGATTCAACATTTTCGTATCTCAGAGGCTGATGTTGCAAAATATCAGGGGTAATACTAAAGCTTTGACTTGCAGATAAGGAAAGGTAAAAAAGAGAGTTCTTTCTATACCACATTTTGTGGTATTATTAAGAAAATGAACAAAGCAACTGCTTGTAAGGCAATCCTCATCTCATTTGCTATTGAGATGCAGATTGAGTAATGGATCCCCAAAAATCAGCACTAGCATTATCAGTTGCAAATGCTGACACATCATCAAAATTCATGTAATTTGATTTTAGATATTATACTACCTTTTACATTTCAAATATTCCTAGGAGATTTCCTCTGCTATCTGGAAAATAATGAAGTGTGTAATGGGTTATTCCCTTCTTGACTGTGTCCTAACAAGCTAGAAACATGGGGATATTTCCATTGAAGCATTACCAAAAAAAAAAAAAAAAAAAAAAAAAAAAAAAAAAAAAAAAAAAAAAAAAAAAAAAA
>NW_020955438.1:908045-987137 GCF_003031625.1 Empidonax traillii | reverse complement strand
GAGAAAAAAGAAAAAAGAAGAAGACAAGCCCTTTTTACCAAGCCTTTGATTATAGATTTATTCTGATGCAAATATACAGTTGTACTGATGTATTTAAGCTATGCATGAATATCAGACAATACCCCATATTCTGTGCTGTATATGAGTGTCTTTAAACACATCTGTAATATATTGTGGTCCATTTGCATGCCTTCTGTAGGAGACATCTCAGTAATTTTGTCTTTTAAAGTCCCTAAGCACCAACCAACCAGAAGCTGTATTTGGAGATTTGTTGTTAGAGGCTAAGCTAGAATGTATTTATGATTCATTTAGTTTCCCTGCCGCCTTAAACCTGGCCATCCATCACAAGCTGACAACATTTTCGTGCAGAAAAAGCTTCATGGCAATTATAATTTTCTTTACTGCTCAATAACAAATGGTTCTTTTACTTACCCTAAGTCCCACAGCTCTCTCCAGCCCTGCAGAACACTAATTCCTACCACTCCATCCAGTGCAACCCACCAGAAATGCTTTTAGCTTGAACTGCACTGACTGTAAGCACAAGAACTTGCAGGAGAAAGCACCTGCAGAAGACTAAATTATTGTCTAATAATACCCATGGCCTTTCTTGGTCAGAGAAGCAATGTGACTTATCTTCTTTTCCCACAGCAACCCCCAAATACCCATAATTACTATCAGTCTTAACACATGGAAAAACAAAAGTCATCCCCCTGGGTAGCCTGCAGGACATGGGTATGACAAGGGAAGTTCACAATGTAGGATGGCAACAGGAGTCCTCAGTTGTCCAGACAAAGTCATCAGAGAGGGGGCCAAGTCCACAGATCTTCCCATTTGAAGTATTCTAGGATGCTTGACATCATATTAAATGTTCAGTAATGATTGCTATTGATGGAGGACTGTTTCTCTCTGTACTCAAGACACAGCCTCTCTCTTAATCGAATTTCCTCAGGCAAAGTGACAGTGCCTGTGTCTCATATTTTTCACAGAGGAGAACAAAGAAATTTGAGGGCTTTTTTTCTTGAGCTGCAGGGTAAGATGCCAGGTAAGTCCTGCTCATGCCTTATCCATGGTTTCTTATGAAGCTTGGTGATGAGCTTGCTCCATCATGGTCTTCTTATCCTGGCATTAGGTCTGTAGCTTATTTGCTTTTCTTTTCTGGAAATCATCTCCTAAGATGCCTGTGCAGGTATCTATGATATTTTTCTACCACATGTTCAGCACAAGACCCATAAGGCTGGAAGCCTTTCGAGATTACAGATGGTGCACAGAAAAATAATGCAACTTGGGTGAAGTGTCAACTGAATTGAAACTTGCTGAGTCCCAAAAGTGCTCACCACCTCCCGGAAAACCAGAGGAGAGCCCCATCATTTAAGCCAAGTCACATAACATATTTGTCTCATGACTAGATTGACATGAGCCAAGTTCTTTCCAGACCGCAAGCTGGTGCAAAGCAAATTTAATTGTTCTATGAACAGTCTCCTGCATTTGTTTAGGGTTTGTCATTTCCACAGGCCCCTCATTAATAAATGAGTACACAGGAATATTCGTGTAACATTAATAGCCAGAGGACATTTCATGGAAGATTTGTAGTGACTGGTCACAGAAAAATCGTATGAAGATTTTCCACAGGTTAAGCAATGAGCCTGCTGGGCCCATGAGGCAGCTCCAGTTTGCTCTGCTACCTTGTGCTCAAAACTGACAGCCATGCTCAACCACGACAGCCACAGGAATAAAGCTGGAACAGAGCTGCGTGGCTTCCTCATGGTCCTGGCTCGGGAATCATAACCCATGAGGTAATATTAGGAATGTGCCCAGCAATGGGAAAGGCTCCCACCACCCTTTCCCAGCTCCGTGCACCCACCCCTGCCCTCCCTGATAGCCACAGACCCTTCTCAACTGCTATTTATTTATCCTTTATTTTGTTTATTTTAGCTATGGCATAAAAGCTATAAAATAAATAGCTCAGGTGGGGAGAAAGCAAAGCACCAGGCTAAAATAGAAAAACTAGTCTCTATGAGGAGAGGAGAGAGGCAGACTCCTGCAGCTAATAATTCTCTGCATGGCCTAGAATAAACTAAATCAGGACTGTTGGGAGGTGTCCCCAGGGATCTGCACTGCCTGGCTCTCCAAGCATGAAGAGAGGCAGTAGGAGCAGATGAAGAGCTTGTCTGGCTCGGCAGATCCCATCCATCACTTCATTAAAGGGCAAGACCTCTCACTGCCAGAGATTCTGCATTAAATAACTGAAAGTGATTTGGGAAATCCGCTGGTGATCTGTGCTCAAACCCTTCAGCACTTGCTTGCAATGCAGACTTCGGGACCTTTGATGACCCAGCCCAGGGCAGCCAGGGAAGTGCACGTTTCCCTGGACTCTGCATCCCCACCCCTACCTGACGCTTTTCAGTAGCTGCAACCCTGTCTCCCACGATGTCTGTTTCTGCAGGGACCAAGCCCTGTTGCAATCCCTTGGGTTACTCAGGTAGTAAGTGAAAAGAAGTGTAATAGTGCTGCAGGCAGCAAGTGGGTGCCAAGGAGGAAAGCATGCTGAGACTGGAGCAGGTCATGACACTGGTGTTCCTCGAAATTGGAGGCAGCCACACCTCTTCCCACATGTGGCCGGACCCCAGGGCAGGCAGCGTGCCACTTCCTGTTATTAGAAAACCTCAGGATGCTCTTGCAAGAGGCGAGCTTATTAGCAAGTCAGGACAAAAGAAAAGAGCTTGCCCCATGCAGCCCTGCTGGTAGGGCAGTGAGCTGAAACCACCCAACTCATCTCACTTGTGGGCTCATGCCCAAGGAGCAGGGAGAAAGAGAGAGCATGGGCACACAGCACTGGAATCACCATGGCTGAGTATGGTGAATATCTATCTTCACTAATCCGTCCAAAATTCCCCAGAATAACAGGAAACACGGCTGTTAATCTTTTGTTTCACTTGCTTTGGGGCAAGCCCACACACCACCAGGCCTGGAGCCAGGGAACCCCACAGAGCCATGGGGTGGGGGACAATCAGACGAGATAATCAGGCACTCTTGAGTTGCAAGAGAAGAAAACAACAATGATAATTAAAAAAACAAGCAGCCACCATGGCAAACAAAAGCAGGGAGGCCAAGCACCCACACAGCGGCCACAAGGAGGGACGACTCCATCCTTGTCCCTCCTAAAGGGGACCGGGCAGGCAGTGAGCACCTCGACTGCTGCTGTGCTCGCTCGTCGCATGCTTGCTATGCTCGCTTGTCCCCACGGCCGCCCATTATCATCATTTATTCATTCCGTGACCTTGAAATCCCTCTCCCTCACCAGAAAAACAACGAATCCCCATCAGAAAAGTGGGCTCTACAAAAAAGAGGGAAAAAGAGAAAAAAATAAAACTAAAAAAGAAAAAATCATGCAACCTCCCATGTTGCTTGTATTAGGTCAGATGGGAGAACTTATTTAATTAGTGACTTTTATAGGGCTTTATTTTTCGATGCCCAGTGGAGTAGTTAAGATTGGCAATAAGAAAGAAGTCTGGTCCTGTGCCAGCCCTCCGAAGACAATGGTGCAGGGAGGAAAGAGCTGAGCAATATATTTTAATGTTTTCAATGCCTTGGGTATTTGCGTTTTTGGGTTTTTTTTTTTTTAAACTTTATTTTTCAGTTCCATATTCTAAAACCATTTGAAGGGTGTACATGGAGGGGAGGGGAAGGAAATTGTTCAGGGCGGCCCAAGGGGAGGATAACAATGAATAATGGAACAAACCCAGGGAAACTGCTTCTCGCTCTGGTTTCTCCATGGCTGGGGAATTTTTCCCTGAATGAGATCAGTTCCAGCACAGAAAGAGGATGGCTGGCAGGTAGCCAAGAACCAAATTTTTGGTGTATATGGAGGTGGATGGGTCAGATGCATAATCATGATGGATAACTGGGAGGAGGGGATATAAAAGAAGTGCCATTTCCCACTTTCTTTGTGTTACCATCCCTTCTTGCAACCTGCTTCTGCCACTCATCTCCATCCCAAGAAAATATCGAGGGCTTTTTCCTCCAATACTTTTCAGTGAAGGAATAGGGAAGGACTGTTCAGATTTACAAATTTCCCACCACCTTACTATGCATTTTGCAACCTGTGAGACCAGGTGCAGATGCTGGGGAGTGGGCACCTTCCTCAACAGCCCTGGACCATGCAGCAAAGGGCCACTCTTCCAGAATGAAATGCAACACATAGAGTATAAACCAAACCAGATGCTGCATTACAGATTTTACGGCAGCAGGCTTTTGCTCTCTTCAGGCCCAAAAGCTGTGCTACCCAGAAACCGCCCACTGATAAGGGAACTTCCAGAGGCTGACGGCAAAGCTCTTCAAAGCCAAGTGTTTGAAGGACATTGGTAGGCCACCATCTAAGACAGTAGCCTCACCAGTGTCCAAAAAGCCCCATGCAGCCTAGTTGCTCAGTAGCCAAATTTTGGGAGGGCAGTCAGCCTGTTTCCTGACAGCAAGAAGAATAATGTAACAACATTCAACAAATTCCTAGCAAGCTCAACCAAAAAAAAAGCCAAAAAAAAAGCCAAAAAAAAAAAAAAAAAGCCCCGTTGAGCTTTGTCCTTTGCAAAGTGAAAAATATGGTTGTTTTGCTCCATGGGAGGAACAGCAGAATCAGCTTTAAAATCGACAGCAGATTTGGCCACATGCCACAGCCCTTTTGGCCTCAGCTTCCTTCCAATACTCATCTCCCTGCCAATTTGGAGTGCTCAGGACACAGTTACACACCTGATGATATGCTGAGTAATGGCCTTGGCTTGCAGCTATCTGGTCCATGCAGCAGGGAAGTGGGAGGGTGGCCATTTATCGGAGGCATTCATCTGAGCAGCCATGGCTTTCACATAGCCACAGCTCCTTGGAGTGAGGGTCAGTGCTGCATCACACCAGAAGAGATGTAACTTTTGGTACGCAAAGGATGCATGGTGGTCTCCAGGGTTCAGCAGGTGACTGGCTGCAGATAAATAAGCTCACAAATCGGTGACTCTACCAGCATCACACAACTTCAAAGTAAAGCAAAGTAGACATGGCATTTGAAAGTTTGGTGATTTCATACTGTAGGGATGGTGTTTGGAGGTCACGCTGGTGCTCATCCTTTTGCATCTGTCCTTGGTATAGCTGCTTGCATCAGTACAAGCTCCTGATCTCCTATGCTAACATCCCACTACCAAAGGCTTTCTCCCCCTGCCATATTAGGGATCCCACTGCAATACTGAGTTGCTTAGGCATCCTGCCTCAAAGCACATGCAGCATGAGGGCCACTTCAGCCTGAATGCCAGCTGATGTGCCCAGGCTCCCAGCACTCAACTCGCCTCTGGCTGGTGTTCTGAAAACCCTCATCTTCTCGTACCTGCCTCTTGCTCCATCCTCGCTGGTGCACTGCAGCACTGCTGTGAAGCAGCACCCTCAACACCATTTCTTCATCTGCAGGGAAAGGAATTTTTTAGGAGAGACATGGGAAAGTCAAGAACACTGCACTGCAGCAGCAGGTGAGAAGCCAGAAGGGCCCTTGCCCAAAGACAGAAACTTTAGGAGCATGTCCTGGTATCTATATGGTAATTTGTATCAGAGTGCTGACAAGAGGAGCTTTCAGCGCCGCAGCTTGGGTGACAATATTTCTCTCCTCACTGTTCCTGCCTTGACATCAGCAAGAGAGTAGGGGCTCCACGAGGGTATTATAAGAAAGAAAAGACAATTAAAAGAAGTTAGAAATGTGAAAGGACATGTCATAAAAGTCATTATTAAGCCTTCCCTTCAGTCCTTCCACATTTTTCATGGGGATAAATGTTCCCTCTGCAAGAAGAAATTTGGAAAATTTCCACCTATTCTACTGGCTGCATCCATAAGAGTATTTCTGCCTCTGGCAATCAATTCTGCCCAAGTCTCAGTGTGCCGATGAGACATATGGCTCCAACGTATGGCTCCAGTATCTCTCTTGAGCAGGGGCTGGTGTGAGCAATACAGCAGGAGGTGCTACAAATAGGCAGAAAGTTTTGCAAAAACATGGAGTGGGAAGAGTGTGCTGTTACAGCTGAAACCTGTGCTTGCTACATCTAATGAAAACAGTCCTCTGCTTCCAAAATTGCACAAAGCCGGCTGCTAAAATAACTGCTTTTTGACCTTTTTATCTTCTCCCATCTCTCTGAGTCTTGCCAGTCTCCTTTTGCTGTCCCCAGCCACCTGCCTTTGTCATTACCAATAATCAACAGAAATAAATAGGAGGCATTTCATTGCTGAGGAAGCAGCCTGAGATATCTTGGGCCAAGTCATCCGGGTTGCAGCTCACAGACCCCAGTGGCCAGAGGGAAAAGACACAGCTCAAGTCACCTTGCTGCCCATTCTGGAGCTATAAGGTCTGCTGAGAGAAATATGCCTGTGTACAGCAGCTGAGATGGTCTGGGATGTCCCACCTGGAAGTTAACTGGGTTGGAGAGAAGTTACCCCTCAGAAGTAACTTCTGGAACAACAAAGAGAAGGAGAAAAAAACCAGGGGCAGCAAAACCCAAGCACAGAGAGGCTCTAGTGGGACGAGTGGAAGGAAAGAGAGATTTCCACTGTAGGACAGACAGCAGCCTGTGCAGGTCCCTGTGGGACTTGCAGAAGAGGCAACCTCTTGTTGGGCATCGGAGGCTGAAACATGCGACCAAAAGGGGACCCCAGATTGGTGGTGAGGATGGATCAGCAGGGCAGTGGGATGGAGGTGCTCTTTTAGGTGCTTATCTGCAGAGGTACCTTTAAGGCGCTGGGTCTCGCATGCTTCAGTCACGTTTTAAAAATAGGACAGGAGGCCTCTACATCACTTAGGTATTTTGGAAAATTTTACTCAGCCTTTCTGCAGCTCCTGTCAATCCTTCTCAGTGTGGTGTCAAGATGCTTTCATGGCATGTACGCAAATAGCACGCTTCCTTGGCCCCTCTCAGCCACGGCTGGAGACACCTTGAAGGACTTGAGAGTCTGACTTGATGATCTTAAAGGTCTTTTCCAGCATTAACAGTTCTATGATTCTGTGACTTCCTCAGCTCTCCTTCACACATCGGCAAGAAGGGTTCGGTTTGTACGATGCCTCTGGGTCTCCTGGCAGCAGTCACCCCCTGTCCCTGTGGTGTCAAACAGGACACCAAAAAGCCTGAACACCACAGTATCAGAATACAGGCCATCCCAGCAAGGAGATGCTTTTACCTCCAGGGCAGAAGTGATGTTTTGGTGCAGCCTCCTCCTCATTTCCAAGGACTTTCCCACCATGGTGGGTGCTGACCCAACACAAAGCCTCTGAGGTCTTTGCTGCACTCCAGATGACAGCGCATGATATTGTGCGGGTCCCTTCATCTGCCCTGCAGTCACTGCTGGACCAGAACATCAAGAGACAAGCAGATCAGGGTGAGAGCAGTGCCCAGTATGCTACCAACTGAAGGAGTTAGCAGTGGGGAAGTATGTTTCCTATTTGGGCTTTTTCAGATCGGAAAACTCTGTAAAGTTCAGGTCAGAGAGCCCTATCAAGATTGTAGGGACTGTTTGTTCCCAGTTTTGGCAGGGTCGTGAATGATGCATGAGTAACAGCGTCGCTTAATTAGTGTAATATGCTGTACCAGGTTAGAAAGGACTCTCTAGTTTTGTTTTTCCTCTGCATGTGTGTGTGCATTTCTCTTTAAAAGAGAAGGAAAAGAACTGAAAATATTGCAGTTCTGTTTTTGTTGGTTGGGGCACCAATGAACCCTGTTCCGATTGGGCTGGTTATGAATCACTGGAGAGCCATATCCACACCAAACAGTGTTGCAGCCAACCTGATGTCTGCTTGGCAGTTGTACAGAGCAAAAGTTCTTTAATTATAGTCTTTTTGCTGTCTGAATCTTATTAGAATAAAAAGAAAAAAAACTATCTTTGAATTTATAAGACTGTGTGCACCTGTGTATGTACACATGCACTACACTAGGGCACACACGGTTTGCTTTGACTCTTGGGACGAAGGAGAAAGCTCCATCGCTGGTTTTAGGTTCCTTTGTCTGACTCCCTTTCTTTCTTTCCTCCCCCAGATGTTTCTCTTTGGGGTGTTTGCAATGTGTCCATCATATCCCAGCCATCAGGAATGATGTTTTCATTACTGTGGCCACAAAAGACATTGCCTGCCCTCCCACCCTTCCTGCCGTGGCACACTCCCTTAGAGCTGCTGTACCCAGGAGCTGCTTTGCCAGTCCCCCCCTGCCCCCGCCCATTTTTGGGGAGGGATTCTTTGCCCACATGCCACCACACCTGTCCTCCGCCCCAAGCATCTTTCCTGCTCCCATGCCAAGACATGTGCTGACACCCACCCTGAAATCCTGGGCTTAGCCCTTCCCCTCTTACTCGTGTTTTTTCCAGAAAGGAATGCCTCGAAATCTCCCTCCTTTTTCTCCTTTCCTACAGGGCTTGCTGGAGCCACCGGAAAGGTGCCAATGGGCGATGCCAAGCCTCAGCTCTGGTCAGCAGCACCACCACTGCTTTTTCCCGCAAGACCCTCTTGGCAAGGGGGAAATCGCTGGTGTCAAAGGCCATGGAGCAGAGGGACACCAGGATCTCGGACCGGTGCGGTAAGAGAAAGCTCTCTCCCACTGGGTAACCCGGCAGCGACTGCTATTTCAGTAAACATATCATTTTGTGCTCAGTAAACACACATTCCAGAGGAATGCTCTCATTGTTTTTTTGCTCTGTAATGCATTAATGAAGAAATAAAGTTTAGGTTGTGTAATGGTGACAGCTTGAAGTCATTTTGCCTAGTGTTATTTCTCAGCAAAGGCTCAGCTCTCCCTGGAATGGGAGGAAGAAAAGACAACCAGATTTCACTTCAAACTCACCAACATGTGCAAAAAAAATCAAAACCCAGCAGCAATTAACTCCTGTCCACATGCCCCAATAAAACTACCTCTCTCACTCACTCCGAGCTTTGTCACGTATGGGCCTGTTTATGGAGGAGACAATACAAAGTGAGTTTATACAAGGCTCTTGTTTTAATTTTTGTTTTATATCCACTGGAACTCTCAAGTAGTGAATTCATTTCCTGATATAGTAAACATTTCTGATGGCCAGGATTCTTTCTCTTTTCCCAAATGAACGCAAACCACTGGTCTAACGCACCAGCAGTGCAGTCTATACAAACAGACCCATCAGCTGAATTTTCAAAGAATGCATCTTAAGCACACAGCTAAGAAAATAAACAAACAACAACGCCTTCGTGAGGGCCCAGCGGACCCTCCCACAAGCAGGAAGCTTTTCTCCCCCAAATTTGCTTGAGTCCTCCACTACATGTGGAAAAACTATCAGCTTTCCTCCATACTCCAGCAAATAATCTTACTCTCGTAGTCGCACACCAATGGCTGCTGGCTCACTGCTACATGATCTATGCAGTCCCTCTGATTTGTGACCCTATTTGCACTATGCAAATGTCTTCTGACAGCTCTCTTTTCCTGTCATTAAAACAAACAATGGCCCCTGTAACCAAAAAGGAAATCAGTAACAGGCAAAAGCTGTTCTCTCTTTCTTTGCCTTTTTTCTTTTTCATTCTATTTTTTTTTTTTTTTTTTCTGGATCTGGGACTAACTGTTAGTAATTATCCTAAAATATTCACAAACCTTTTCCTCTCCTAAGCTGTTTTACTCATCCAAGTGGACAGCCCAACATATCTAATACAATTGCACTTCTGAAAGACCTAAAAATTAAAAACAAAACAAAACAAAACAAACAAAAACCCAAGAAAACAACAAACAAACAAACAAATACAGAAAAATCAACAAAAACAATAAATAAACCAATAATCAACCAGGGAAAAAACATCTCCTATCTTGTTTTTGTATTTATGTATCTGTCTATTAATACACATATAGACAAAAAGAATTGTACTATATTACTAATTTAAGGTACTTTTAAAGTAGATCCTAGTCTATGAAATAATGACAAATAAGAAGGTATTTGTGGCTGGGGTAGAAGTGTACAGGGAGAAAGACATCTTTCCCTTCAGCCATCTCTCTACCCTCCTGAGCATGTATCCTGTCCTACACTATACACCCATTCCAAAGAAGTGCATTATTGATTGCCAGCGGCAGTCAGGGGACACCTGATTCCACCCCTCTCAGTACACAGATGCTCTGCTTTTTCTTTCAGTGGGAAAAGGGTTGCATTCAGAGACTTCAGCATATTTAGATGCTCTTGGGATTTGTTTCTTTGTCTTTTAAATAATACGATATACATAATCCTAAACTGGGTCAGTTTCCCACCCCATCAAACAAGCTTCATGCCTGTTTGGCTCAGCTGAAGTCAATGGTGCTAATGTTGACATAAAATCATGGTGACCAAGTGGGAAATTAGTCCACTTGATTGTCTTTTGCAAAAATTTTCTAAAAGGTCTTAATGGTTTTGTTTGTGGTATGTGTTGCTCACTCCTGATTGTACTTCTGCCAAGCTGTACTTTTAACTGTAAACACTGGCCTCTCAGAAAATTTCAAGTAAAGCAAACCAGAAAAGATGTTCAAAATAATGCTACAACCTAATTTAATTTATCCCTTGGTAATTGCATTTGTAGATAATGAACAGCGCAAACAAAACAGAACCCAAGCCTTTCCAGTCTTTGCAATTGCTTTCACATGTGGACACATCAGTTGCAGCCAGCATATGGTTAAGATTCTGCATCAGGAGAAGTGTTTGGAAGCTGTGGGGTTTCAAGGTGACACCTGCCTTGGGTCCCTGCTTGTAGGTGTCACCTATTGAACATTAGCCCATCTGCCCCCCTTGGTGAACCCACCCAACCAGCACTCCTGTCACTCTTCCTTTCCTGTAATCCCCATCCTTAATTCTTCAAGTATCAATCGATCCTCTCCACATGTTGATCTCAGAGGAAATATAGCAGGGTGACTGCTAGCCAAACTCCACTAACCATGCAACTGTAGTCCCGTCTCCTGGCGATTTTCCAGGAAGCTATTTACATGCTTGCCTGATTTTAATCTCATGGACTGGTCCAAGTAAATCCTGTTGAATTTAGGCATCTGTTTGCAAATGCTACAAGAACTTTACAGATTTGTTTGACACGTTATTACATTTCTCTGGCCGTTTCTCAGTCTTTGGGTTGCTTGTAAACTATGCAGCCTGACTGCAGTTCAACTATTTGTTAGTTGCCTTTGTTTTTTTAATTTTCATTTGTGCTTTTCTTGGTGAGTTTATGCATGTGTCCCTGTTTACCTCCGTCATGTGGCAGAGCTTCTCCACTTGGATTTGAAGAGCATGGAACCCACAAGCAGCTCTCCAAACCAGTTATGTAAACTCCTCACTGCACAGATTTGCACAAGTGTTTGTCTGACAGTTCAAATTTACACAAGTATCTGCAGCATGTCCCCATCCTCTGAATATTTCAGCAAGTGTTGTTGTACCTGCCTGATCGCTTGCCAGAAGCAATCACTAGGAGAATCACTGTCAGTGCCAAAATAAACTCATGGTTTTTATTTGAGGGAGGACTTGTAAATAGTATTTTTCTAGCATTCACCCAGTTCTAAGTGGAACTCCCTGTGTGATGAATGCTGTTTACAGTGCAGCTCTGTTGTGAAGTGGGGAAAAAAGGCAGTTTCTTGTACTTGCTGGTAGCATGCCAATGTGGTGGAGGAAGATGCATCTCCTCCTGCTGTCACTCCATTTCTTGCCCCATTTTTTGCTCTGCTTTGCGCAAAAGGCCCACGTGGATACATAGGATTTTCATGCTCTGATAGTGGCAAATTTTAAAGAATATTAATGGGGGACAGCAATAAAGCTGCAGGGAAACGAGGAGCCCAGGAGAGGGCCAGGACCTGGTGCAGCACAGAGGGAAGGCGGGCTAGAGAGCCAGAAGCCCCATCTCTACCACTTTGACTCCCCAGGTAATTGTGGATTCTCCTACACACCCCAAGAAACCCACACTTCACAATGATGAAATCACACTTTTCTCCCACTAGGAAAAGTATTTTTCCTTCTGCTTTTTCTCACTTTTACCGTGTTTAGAGTGAAAGGGAATTCTCTTTGCAGATGGAGCATAGCAATGGGAGCGTTGTGATGTGTCTGCAAATGTCACATAGTTCTTCTGAAAGCCTGCACCTTCAACCATTCAAGACCTGCCATTTTTGTTTCCATACCTTCCTCAGGGAGGAGGAAGAAACATCTGGAAGCTACTGGTGCCTTCAGGGTGGTTTGGGAAGTTGAAGGATGCAGAGGATTATACAAGAATGCAAGCTCAATTAAGGCCAACACCGTGAGAATTCAAGATGAACTCTGGCAGTGTGAATGGCATCACTCCAGATTTCTGAGACTTTTAAGAGCTGCTACTTGAAGGTCCTATTTTTGACACAGCCCCAAGGTCTGATCGCTCCCTCTTCTTCTTCCATCAGCGCTCATATTTTAAATGAGCACTAGGTGCAAGCATCTACTGCTCCATGGAGTCCATTGATTCCTGGGCTGGAAAGCAGCTGCTGGCTTTAGAGGCACTTTAACCCTCTTTTTCCATTTGAGGTATGTCCTTTCTTCACCTACACTTCTTTGGGGTTTGTTTGGTTTTGGTTTTGGTTTTTTTTGGGTTTTTTTCTTTTTTTTGTTTGTTTGTTTGTTTGTTTTTTTAAATTCCCATATTTAAAGCTGATCACTTTGCTCGCTACATTAGCCATTCACCTGTTTCTGTGACTGAGGAATGGTTTAAACACTCTTTTGACATAGCCCCTTGAAAATGGGTTGCTTGGCTGTGGTCAATGAACATAGCGTGGGAAAAATGCATTAATACTTTCACCGGTAACACTAAGGATGGTTATAAATAAACTCTTCATTACAGTATTTATGTATTATTGCATCATATAGCCACTTAGAGCAATTGGAAGTGTTGAATAATGTAGGGATAATCGCCTCTACATTAGTTCCACTGTCATTGGCATTATGTATTTCTTGGTGATATTGCCATGCTCACTGCTTCACCCAGTGTTGCGTGACATTGGTGGTGACGTTAGAGTATCAACGGGCCCTCTGCAAATGACATACAGCACTTTGCACGACACATGTATCTTGGTATTATATAATAAAGGTGCTTCACTGGAGAATTTTAGCAGCTCATGCTCTTTTTCTGACTATTTCATTCAAACAAAGTGTCCATTTCTCAAAGGTTTTCTCTAAAGCAGACATCTAAACATGCCCATAGTGCAAGGCTCCAGCACCCTCATGCATGGAGAAGGAAGATTTGCATCACAGTGGCCAACCACGCATCTTAGGAATCACCCAATGTTGTGCTGATAGGGCAGGTTGGGTCCCAGGTGTCTCCTGCCCCCTCTGATGCCTTCTCCAGCCAGAGACACAGCCAAGACAAATGGTGAGGGCAGGAAACTTGAGATGCTCAGAGCCTGGCAAGAAGAAATTTATGTGGTAATACTCGAACTCGTGTCATTTGAATCCAGGAGGGCATACAGAAGACTTCCTCCCAGAACAAATCAGATTACTTCAAAGTGTCATTAAATGATATAGAAACATCATAATTCAAGGGTTTTTGTTTGATTATTTTGTTGTTGTTGTTGTTGCTGCTCTTCATCCTTTTTTAGAGGAGAGGAGTGGCTGGATACATTTGTGTGGCTCTGCTTAGCCCATGGCTGAGTAAGCTTTCTTGCTGACTACGGATTTCAGTTTCCTCAGTTTTGACATGCTTCCCCTTAAGGAAGTCCAACAAAACAAACTCCCTTTCTCATTACTTGAATGCTTGACTGCTGGTTTTCATGGCAGGGATGCTCATCTCAATTACACTGTGGTCAGCAGCGCTCAGTGCCTCATTGATCGTCACTTGTCAAACGAGCTCCTGTGTGGCATAGAAGACCAACTTCAGAGGAGGATCTCCTCCACCACAGTGCTTGGAAGGGGCTGTTCCCAAAAGAAGTCATTTCAGATGTTGAGAAATCACATCTCTGAACCTTGTCCTCACATGACATATGACCAATTTCTGCACAAAGATCTGCAGTCGGCTTTTATTACAGCTCTGATTTAGCTGCTTCTTTGATTTATCGCAACAATGCACATTCAATATCTTTCCTCTGATCTGGGGGCCAGAAATATAACTCTACTCATATGTTTGTATTCTCAGGACTTTGGATTTCACAGATTCAGAAACTCATTCATAGATTCACAGGATTTAAGGCCAGAAGGAACCATGAGAACATCTGGTATGACTTCCTATATTTCAAAGCTATTCAGTTGCAGCCAATTAGCCCAGTACCGAGGCCAGTAGCTTTGCTGCATCTTCCAGAAAAACACCCAGCTCCGGACATACAAAGATATGGGAATATGAACACATCAGAAGTTGAAGACTCATCACCTTACTTGATTTTGAAGGTCATATTAATTAAAAAATGGGCTTCATTTCTAATCCACTTTTTCACATTTAGTCACCAGTTTTTCACTTTCCTCCACTTCATAATTGAGCGGCATTGCCAGGTATGCTACATTTTTCAAACTTTGGAGTTTGGATTTGTGTTTTTTAATGCTGGCAACTGAAAAAAAAAGGCTGATGTATCAGAAGTATTTGTGAGTCAACTTTACTGCAGTTTCAGCTGTTTAAAAACTTTTTGCACTGTCGTTTGCATTAATATTTATATCTTAAATAATACAGAGAAAATTCACTTAGGATACTTAAAAACTATTTTTCAAAATACTTTCATTTACAAAAATGAACAGAAATTGAACTTGTTGATGCAAAAACCAGACTGATGTTTCTTGCTGAAACAAGGGCTGTGACCAGCCTTGCCAAAGGACTTTTGAACACCTCACCCATCTCCCTGCACGGATGTGTTGTATGTTATTACTCTCTCCCCATCCCTTTTTGACATAGAGATGGAGATAGATCTGTGTTTCACACCATCAAGACATATTTTCCAGCTTTGAAATAATTTATGCAGTCTCACTCTATATCCTTTCTATTTTTCAGTAGCTATACCTTTTGCTGGGACTCCTGATCCTGAAGAGTTTCTCCTTCTGGCTATTTGTCAAAGACATACTCTTCTCACCATTGCAAATTTACACGAGAAGCTTCTAAGTTTTGCTTAGTATTATCCTTCCTTACTCTTTTTGAGTGGGTAGAAATTTTAATGATACACAAATGGACTTCTGAAAGAGGCTCATTTCAATTTCATTTTCAGAACTCTATGACTTTCTGCCCTCCATTCAAATGTCTTCAGTTTTCATTAATTTTAGTGTACTCAATAAATAGCAGTGGAATAAATAGGAAGAATCAGATACTTATCTCACATGGATTTCTCCATCTTTTGTAATACATGAAATTCAAAAAAGCTGCTGTTTGGGCTGAGGAATGCAATAACTGGACACTGGCAGGAAGAAATGCCAGTGACGTTAATGGCAGGAATGTGGGTACCACCTAGCCACTGTGTTGCTAACACTTGTAGCTTTTACCTCTGGGCCTTAAGAGCTGCGTCATCTGGCTCGCTGGAAGTCATGCTCTGAGCTTGTTTTGGAGAGCTGGTGGGTGATTGTAAAGACTTAGAGCTAAGGAATGTGGCTTTGTCTCATTCAGTGCTGTTTAAAAGCATCTAGGCTGGGGTTCTTGGCCTCCCAGGAGTCACAGAGTGTGGAATAGGAAGAAAATCATTAATACTGATAGTGCTGGCCTTGAAGGAGCACCCCAGGGCTCCAACTGTGAGTGCAACCCCAGCATGCAAGGCATGGAGCAGACAAGAATCCTCTCCCTTTGCTCGAGGACAACCATGAGACAGACATACCCAAACACTGCAAGCATGGCCAGTTATGGTATGTTTGTAGGCAGTTCTGGAGATGAGCTACCACTGGACCCTTCTGCTGGGCCATTTCAGCAACTGACAGTATCCAAAAGGCTATAAAAATTGAGCCTTTGCCTGAGACAACATGCTGGTAGGAAGAGAGCATTTGGACAGAGGCAGACTGCCTGCTTTTAAAGAAGTAGAAGAATGTAAATTCTGCGGCAAAACCTGTCATTTCTGGAAAATTCTAACTTCTTTCTGGGTTTCTGTACTGATCCATCATTTACAAAAAGGTTATGCGTCCCATGTGACTGATATATGACCCCCACGTGGCTTCTACAAGTTTTACTGTCAAGGAGCTGAGGTAGAAAAGAAAATTAGTGGAGCTGAAGGACTGAGCCTCAGAGGAAGGCTCTGGTAAGGGAAGGAGTTACCCTGCTTTCCTCTGGCCACATTTACACTCTCTTCCAGACTCGCAACAGTCATGGTAGATAATAGCCAAGCTGAGCAGAGCTGTGACCTGCTCCTGAGGATCTCCAAATGTCAAAAGCATTTTGGTGTGGGTGGGCAGGCTCAGTCTCTTCTTCATAAAAAAAACCCCTAAAAACACAAAAAACAAAACAAACAAATAAACAAAAAAACCACTACTGTAAGGGAGCCAAAGGTGATTTTTCTCTTCTTCTTGGCCCTCTTGCTGCTTCTGTGAGAATCCAGCAGTATTGTTTCCAGAAGGCTCAGTCTCTGTCACCCAAGTGTTTGGCATGTTTGGGGACACCCTTACTACTTCCCTTTCCTCCCCTGCAGAAAAGTCCAACTCAGCTTTGACCACAAAGCCCAGGCGGCCTTGGAGTTTGTCTGAAACAAAGGAAAAAGATTGCGAAAGGCAGTGGTGTCAAATAATGCTTCCATTTAGTAGGAATTTTGCTCCCCTTGCATTCCCAGGCAGCACCTGCTGTGTGAGGCTCTTGGCCAGCTCCTCTGAGCCTCTGTGGTAAAACAAACAAAAACAGCAGGGAAAAAAATTCCTCTTTATAACGCCTGTTATCCTCAGGCTACCTTCCAACACTGCCTCGCCTCCCCAAGTCGACTGTACTCTCCAGGGAAACAGGCTGCTACAGGGCCAGAAAGCCTTGTGCAAATGGGCAGTTGAGCAACAGAGGAAGAGACCCTGTCTTATTGAAAACAAGACTGTTTTCCTCCTCTTCCTTCACCTCTAAATGCAGAAGGGTCTTTATTGATGTTTCTGCCAAAAAAAAAAAAAAAAAAAAGGAAAAAGTAGACCTTACTTCCATAGCAAAAACAATTAGAAATTATACTGCATTAGCAGAAAATAGTGTTGGTTATCCCCTGTTGTTTCTCACATCTTAGCATTTCTGGGTAGTTCTGAAGTTGTTTTCTGGTTTGGAGCATGGTGGAACTGGCTGTGCTCGAGATTGTTCATGTATATCTGGTGTTTGGCCCAAATGGTCCATCTGCCTTTTACCTGCTCAGCCTACAGCTCTGCCACACCACCAGTGTTACTGGTGGAGATGTGCAACATTCAGGAACCAGGCTAACCTCTCACAGAGGTTTAACAACATCTTTCTCTCCTCACACTCCCCCTGCGATCCCTGCCTGCTCTGCATTTGCTCAACTGAGGAAGGAAAAAGGCTTTTAGGACCTTGTTTTTGACCCTACCTTTAGGTAACATCTTCCAGACAGCTTTCATTAGGCTAAAAACCCTGAGTCTGATATGGACAGAAATTCAGAGGCTGTGATCCCCTGACCTTCTTAGCACAGGCTATCCAATAACTACTGACATACAAAGCAAATGCAACATGCCCATAAACCATACTTTCTTCACCCCCACTATCTTGATAAAGATTCTCAGTAAACATTTGGGTCTATGTTTTGGACAGTCTCTCTTCCTTCTCTCTTATTACACACCTGATTGAGGGCAAAGAGAAAGAAAGGATGTAGAAAGATGAAGGTATGCACTGAGAAAATCCAGAGTTTGTCAAACTGATAGGAGAACTGCACTAGACCTTCCACTCTCCTCATGAGAGATTTCCCAAGGTGGCACAACCCACCAGGGATCATGTTCAGGATAGACATCTCGGCTCCTTGTTTGGTTGGAAGCAGCGCTTTATCTCAGCCTGCCTGACAAGATGTCTCTGCACCCTTCAAAAGAAAAATGCTCACAAATGGCTCCCATTCCTTCTCTGGACTCCTATTCTGTGCTTGATGTCTTGTGTGTATGTCATTATTTTCAAATGCGCTACTAAAACCATCACAGAAGAGACTGAGATGCCACCTGGAGACTCTCCACAGCCTAAGGGTGAGGTTTTGCTTTATTGTCTGAAAGACTCCACCTCAGGAGAGACTTTCTATTTCTGAATTCAGTACTGGCACTTACTGTGTTGGACACTGCTCTTTCATTGCCCAAATCTAGCAGTGGTAATGACAGAGACCCTCTGATGCAGTTATTCTCCATGAAGTTATTGGACAGTTCTTCTGACCAAGTGCATCTGTTCACTTTAGGATGATACAAAACACTCTACAAACTTCTCTGTGTTGACTAGACCACCTATGAATATAACAGGAAATTGGTTGCCCAGCTCATTTGTGAACTGGAGACTGCTGAAGTGATGCAGGATGAGTAGAGGATGCCTGATGTCAGGTCCCTCATTCTGGGCTGAAATCATACTGAAAATTAATTCAAAACCAGCACCAAACTTCAGCCCTAAATTTTATACTTGGTAAGGACATCAGCAAACAATGGTGAATGCCTGTGTAAATTCAGAGTCAAACATTTGCCGGCAGCCATTGTCTATCAATGCCTTGATATTATTCCTGTGGTATTTTGCTAGTACTACTTGCTTACATCTTGAAAGTCTCCTGCCTTGTTAGCACAATCCAAGTAATTTTGGTGCACATTGCATTGTTGACTTAGGAGTTTTAACCATCACTTTAGCTTCTGTAGCAAAAAGCTTAACACTAGCATTAACATTGAAATTACCATAAGTGCCACTGCTACAGAAAGTCCCGAGCTACCTGCCGTAGTCCATTGCTCATGCTCACAGAGGCAAACATCCCATCCCTAGCACGTCCTCCAGCACAGGGATCTTTGCTAAACAGCCACTCCCTTTGTGATTCCTTCTCCTGACCCCGCTTCCTCCCTCTATACCCCTAAAACCAGGCACAGCACATTGGTTTGCGATTTCAAGCTAGAGTTGCATTTAAGCAGCCAAAATGGTGCAAGGAGCCTGTATAATTACTGCTGGGATTGTGCTGCATAGGGTCCGTGTAACAAACTCGCCTCAAATAACCCAGCTTGAATGTCAGAGTCCGTGCTGTATTGTGTTTCACATTCTGGCTGTGGGAGCACTTCCCCAGCAGGAATCAGGGTAACAAATCCATTGCTCTCACAGGAGGGCCCCATAAAATGAATGATTCTGGATCTCATGCTCTTGAGGAGGTCTCAGTTACTCCAGCGGTTGCTGCTCATAGAGGGAGAGACCATAGGGGACAGAGGGAGGGAAGGGTGGTTTGCCAAGCTTTAGCGTGTCATCACCCCACTGTTAAGAGTGGGAAGGAGCATCAGAGCTCTCCTCTCCCCTCCAATCTACACTTTTGCATAGATGTTAAATTAAAAAGATGTGAAAAGCCAGAGAGCAGATAAACAATGAGGCTGAGATTTAATCAAATGTACCTGCTTGAAATCCTGCATGGCTGCTGGTGGCAAGAGGCTCCCATTTCCTCTCAGTTTAGACTTCCCTGTGAGCAGCACCAATGTCAGTATATTTATGGGGCAGCATAAAATGAGACATATTTGCTCCCTGCGCACCAGGGCAAAAGCCCTCTGCTACCTCTTAGAGTAGCTTATGGCATCCCCTCTGCCAAGTCCTGTGGCTCAGCAGCCAGCACAGCAGCCTCTCCATCCATGTCTGAAACCTGAACTCCCCCACTTCTCCTTGGGAGACAGAGATTGTTCCCTGAACTATCTCCAGTCTCTCGTTATCTTGCTTTCCTTGTCAGCCAGTGAACTGTGAAGTGACAGCGGAGAGAAAAATGAACTCTGACCTCATTTCCCCCCCCCCCCCTACAATTAGCCAGAACTGTGCCTTTTATTTTTTTTCCTCCCCAGTTTTTAAATGATTAATAAGACAACTTGGTCCTTAGCTTCTGCAGTGAGGCGAGTGTGCTGACAAAGCACTGCGATGCCTCTTCCAGGTCACCCGGCAGCAGGTCGTGTCTTTATGAAAACATAAAAATTGGAGGGACTATTTGAGGAATTTGTAGATGAGACACAGGAATTTTGCCCTTCAGACCCTGGCAACTGCATTCTGCAGTGGTCTCTGAGGCCCAGCAACTGCCATGGAAAGGAGCAACTGCTTAACAGCAACCTGCAAGCTCTGAAAAACAGATTTTTTTTTTCTCCTTCTTTTATTATGTTGCTTTGAAATATTCAGCCCGTGCCCTTTGCCTGTTTCATGTGGTGACAGCCTCAGGGTGTGCTGCAAGCTGGGTCCAGTGGCAAAACACAGATCTGTGAATACTCTCAATGGCAATGCACAAAGGGATCCTCACTCCTGCTCGCCCTGCACCTGAGCATTGCTCTTTCATGTGTGCTCCTCTCTCCTGGGTTTCCAAAGCTCCTACTGCAGTGGGAAGTAGGGAATTTAGGACAGGTGGAGTCTATTTGCTTAGATCGTCTGTGTCTTTGCTATGCCACCTGTTGCATTTGGAGACAGAAGAAGCCCCTGTGTGCTCCCAGGCATTGACAAGGTTGGAAGGACTCACACCACAGGGACGTGCCTGCAGGGTGGGCAGGCAGGGAAAAGGACCTTCACCAGCACAGGTGTAAATGGGCAAAGCACTGGAGAACAGTACTGGGGGGGACAATTCTGGATTGGCTTCTGGTTGATGGGTTAACATCTGGTTTGGCTTTCATAAGGTAGTGCCTCCACTCCTGTCCCGTCATTTGGAAAACATCACTTAAGGAGCTGCTTTCCACAGTACTCCCAGCAGACTCCTCTGTATCTCTGGGGCTTGAGAAAGCCAATGACAGGCTAATCCATGCAGTATCTTTAAGACATTTTAAAAGGAAAAAGGTATATCAGTGGGGTTGGTCAAGCTGCAGGCTGCTGCCAAAAGGGTAGCAGGATAGACCTTTTTTGAAAGCAACCTTGGCACATTAGAGAATTAACTTGCTCTTAGCTACAGCTGTGGAGTGGCCTGTAGTGTAAACGATGTGATTCTTACCGTATCATGGTGTCCTTGTGTACCAGTTGTGGGGCAGTTAGCCAGAAGAGGAGGGCATGCTGCTGGCTGAGGGACAGTGGTGGCATTGTCAGGGACTGTGAGTGAAGTAGAAGCCAGTGGGTGAGCATGAAGTCTCCTCCAGAGCCATGAATGCAATGGCAAATCCTTCATTACACCTCTTGAGGCCATTCATATGGTTAAATGGATTTCAAAGCTGCAGCACTTGCCTGAAAGAAGTATATTCTGAAATCACGGCTCTTGTGGTTTCACCCAAAGAGGAACTGTCCCATAGGCTTTCAGTGTCCTTGGTTTCATTTGTTCCATCCCTGACCTCTGGGTAACAGGGTCTGCATTAGCCCCTGCAGCCTCTCTCAACCTTTCTGCCCTTGACTCTGACCAGCTTCAAAGTGGAGCATTTGCCTGCCCTTTCCAGGAGACCTCCCCAGCTCTTTCAATCTTTCTCGGAAGAGCTGTTATCTCTCCAGATGTTTGCGAGGGGGAGGACTCCAAGAGAAGCCTTCTTCATTACCTCCAATAAACATTCCCTGTTTCTGACAGATCCTTCCCACTCCTCCCACTGTGCAGCTGGGACAGGGAGAAGATGTCAAAATTTATGGGGCTGGTAGATACTGCCTTCAGTGTGGCCATGGAAAAGTAACAAAATAACAGTTGTTGCCCCTGGACAAGCTCTCTGATCTGCCAGAGATGTCCTGTTAGTTCATGTATGACATTTAATATTAAAAACTCCCATACAATTGTTTAGCCAGTGCTAGTTTTTAGTCATCATTATGAGCTTTTTTACTGTAGTACCTCCCAGGAGCAAGTCCAATTGGGCTCCCATCATGCCACGCAATCTTCAAGCAGCCAGGGAGGCTGAATTCCTTTCTTGAGGAGTTGACAGTCCAAATAAACAAGGCAGACAAAGGAGAGGAGGGGAAACAGAAGCTCAGGGGAGGTGAAGTGAGTTGTCCGAGGTCACACAGCAGGTCAGTGCCAAAGCTGGGAGCAGAACCCATACTGCCAGCTCTTGCTCTCATGTCCTGTCTCCCAGGGGAAGACTGGGTCAAAATAATTTATGAGGCAAAAAACTTCTATCGCATTCCTCCTGGCACCATGAAGTTCTTCAGCTTGTGCAAATAAAGCACAGCCAGATAAAGAAGCAACTGAGCACTAGTTATATTTTGGTTTGCTAGGTCTCTATTTCTTCACATGTTTCTTCACGTTATAAAAATTCTTTACCAGCTAAACTGATCATCTGGGTAGAAGTATCAGAGTCAAGGAAGAACATTGCCTTGGGGTGTTGATCTGCAGATCTGGATGGTGAAGATCAAAGTTGGATGGTACCTGCTGGAAGAAAGGTGTTGACCTCCAGCCAATAATCCAGCATGGTTTGGAGATGAGATCCTCTCCTGCTGCACAGTGGCACTGACACTGTGGTGGAAATGTCAACAAACCATCCAGGCAGCTGCAGGGAGAGAGAAGGGAGAAAGAGCAGTGAGCTGGGATGAGGTAAGGAAACAGCCATGCTCCATCATGATTTTTCTATGGAGGAAAATGAAGAAGCTGATGAGGCTCCAATGAGGCATCCTCTGTGAGTGCAACCACGCAATGGACCATCTTGATCTGGTTTCAGAGCATGGCACAGGTGATGTGGTTGTTGTTTGTGGAGAGATGGTAATATTGAGACTTACCATGTCTCTCCTGAGAAGTAGGAAAAACCAGCAAGGAAGCTAAGCAGCACCCTTAAGGACTAACCTGTTCTTTGCCTGAGACAGAGCTGTGGAATCTGGAGCTCTCTCAATCCCACTGGAGGCATCCCTGCTTTCAGTTTCCATAACTGATCTTTCATCTCTTTCTCAGGAAACAGAGGGTTATGCTGTATACACCATCCATCCAGGTGTGTATGCTTCACCATCAAAATTGTATCAGCCAGCTCTCTCTTTACTCCTTTAGGTGACAGCTCTGGCTGGTTTGTTATTATGCTCTTGTGGCAGGGAGGGAGGGAAGGAGGGCTAGAGTTTGGACTAGGATATCTGACATGCATAGAAGAGGCTGTCAAGCTCAGATTCAAGCCCTGAAGTTCCTATCTTGCCTCATATGTGCTATGAGGCAATAATCTTCTTGAAACTAAACTGCCTTTTCACCTCATCAGTCTCATCCTACAGGGAACACAAATCTGAGAAGCACTGTGGCATCACAAGTTTGGGAAGCTGGAGAACTGACTATTCTTGTTTTTGCAGTCAATAAAATGATCTTTCATTAAGAGATGTTAAATGTAAGAATGTTCCTGCCACTTCCCTCTTCCCCCTCAGTTAATTTTCTTGCATTATAAGGAGGGCCTTATTTCAAAGGCAGGGTTAGACGGGTGGAAGCTGCTCAAGCCATCCTGACTGGCTGAAGTGTCACTGGCTGATTTTTTTAATCGTATGCAAAAGGTTCACTATCTCCTGCATAATGTTTTGTTGCTTACATGCTGGAGTGCTGTAAGGACATGTGTCACCCATGTACTGTGTGGTTCTGATGCCCTCAGCCTATCCAAGGCTCAGGCAGTTCTCAGGGCTAGATGAGGACCACAGCAGCATCTTCAGGAGCGTATGGTAGTAGATCAGCATTGGAATAGGAAAGACAGCCCAGACAGCCCAATAGACATACTGGATGTCTTTGCATGGAAGAGCAGATAAAAGAGCAAGAAGTAAAAAAAAAAAAAGGCATAAAGCTATTTAAGTAGCATGGCAGCTTAGCAATGCACTCCCAGAAAATCTCGGTGTTGTCCCTGAGGTCAAGTTAGTGAGTGCCACATCTTATTGAAGTGCTATCACAAGTGTCCAGCATCACCTCACCTCTGGCAAAGCTCTTCACAAAACTTCTGTGTGCCACCAAATACAGGCAGTGAAAACTGGCAGGATCTGCTCTTTCTGTCCTACATCAGGCTTTGCAATGGTGACATCAGTGGGGACACACAGTGAAAAATGATGTACCTTTGATGTCGATGCCACCAAACTCAACAACAAGATTTTGACTGATTGCTTGTGAATGAGAGCACTTGAAGCTGCTGGGCTGCCATCTGCTTGAATCTTGCCCAAATTTTTTTTTTGGTCTGTAAATGATAAGAGTTAACCAGAATCAGAAAGACTGGTTTCATCAGAGTCAGAAAAAAATGTAAGACAGAATTCCTCAAGGTGTTTTGTTACCTCTACCTCCAGGCAAAACCCAAAGACATCAGAGGAATGTGACAGTTGAAAAAAACATTGACTGAACTTTTCAAACTTGGAAGGGTCAAGTATAGTTTGGTTCAAGTCTCAGGTGCAGGTTAGGTATGGATCTTCATCTACTGGAGGAGGTTCATCCCTGGTTCAAACATAACATCATGGTCACTGGGCAGGAGAGACAGTAAGGAAATGGACTCAGTTTAAAATTTATTGATTGTCTGATTGCAACAGGAAATATATGTGGTTTAGCAAATCTATCACTCTCAGCAATTTCAGATCAGTAAAGAGCTGAGACATCAGTGGTTGAGCAGGGACATGTTACCCTGTCCACAGCCCTGTGATCAAGCAAAGCCCCCATGACTCCAGCTGTGCCCAGCATGGACACCCATGGGGCACACAGCCCTGCAGGGCCATGAGGCCAGCACAGGTTCAGCCCCTTCCATGCAAGAAAGGTAGGGGTCTAAGGCTTACTGTCTAAGGCTGCTGTGAGATTAGAAGTGTGCTAGAAGGATTTCATGGTGACGCACCTGCCATGCCAACAAATCCTCAACTCAATCCTCTGTGCTGCCACCAGTTTTCTGTGTGACTTTGTGTAAGTTAGTCAGGTCTCATTTTTTTAAGAAGTCATCAGAACACTTTGGAGATAAAAAAGCAGAAAACTGATTCTCTGTGACACTGTGGAGATGAGGGAAAGATATCACATAAGTACAAATACACATTTACCTGTCTCAAGACAAGGTTAAGGACTCTGCTCATTCACATTCTTCTGAAATAAAATAAATGTCCCGCAACAGGAAAGCAAATGACTCTTACAGGTAACCTGAGCTGCTGTTCAATTGGGTGTCTTGCAGAACACAAGCAAGTCTTTGGTGTTGGTTTCCCTCCATTCTTCACTCTCCCTCCCACTTGAAAGAGTTTGAATTGGCAAGAAAGAGCAAACAATGACACAGACAGTGTTTAACCATTAATAAGGGTGGACAATGGTTAAGGAAGTAGCTAAATACCCTAGTTATAGCTAATCAGCTCTCTTCTTGTCTCTGTGTTATTGAGTTTGGGGTTTTTTAATTCTTGCAAGCTGGCCCTGGTTAAAGTCTTTTCAAGAGTTAATGAGCTAGAGGAGAGTCATCTTCCCCATGGGCATGCTTCAAGCCTATGTATGGTTCTTGAAGGTTTTCTGGGCCATTATGTGCACAAGCATGGCTGTGGTCAGGGTTGTAAATACTGGTTCTCTGCTAAAGTGCTGCACAGCTTGGTACAACCGTGCCTCTTCTCTCAGTGGGTCCTCAAGGAAGAGCGTGCCTTAGATCTAGGCCAAACGACTGGTGTTTGGGCAAAGGCAGTGTCTGACCCCACACAACATCAGCTTCAGCTGTCAACAGAAAGAGATATTTCAGTGCTACTGTAAAGTACATCCAGCTGCCACAGTTGAACTCAGTTGAGGGCTACTGGGGACACAGGCACATTGTAGCCTTTCTTCTAATCCTTTACCTTCACCTGGATCAGTCCCTCTCGGGAAAAGGACTCAGAATACCCACAGCAGAGAAATGGCTGATCCTTTGGCTGCCTGGCCATGGCCATATAGGCAGGAGGACAGGCTGCAAAACTGTTCAGAGCAAACCCATCCCTGGGACTTCCCTCATTTCTCAAAGAAACCTTTTCAGAAACATCTCAGGGTTCATACAGTAACACTCAGCACTAAAACCTGGGTTTATGCTTTAGTCACCTGTTTAGGAATCTCAGCCTGTTAGTAAAAGAAAAATAAATAAGGTACTCTGAGGTGCTTTTGGATTGCATGTGTGTTGATAGTTGCTATATAACAAGAGAAGAGAGATTTTTGAATGAACTGATTTTTTTTTAAAAGGAAATTAAAAAGAAGTGCCACAATATCTAACACTTGTCTAACAGAAGGGGTAGGGGGAGTGAGGCTGACAACTCTTTTTGTGTTGGCACAAGAAATTAGTATTTTGGGGAGGGGTCAAAGTCTGTGGAGAGAGAAGTGACTTTAACCAGCTGGAGTCTAATGCCTCTCTGCCTCTTGAGTAACAAGCAAGCAGCTTTGAAGACTGATAAAAACAAGTTTTCACTAAAGTCAGCACTCCCAAGCTCATGCAAAGATAAAAGAGGGAACTTCAGGCTAATTTTTGCTTCTCCTACCAGCAAGGCTATCAGCTGAATCCTGACCTCAGCATGTTTTTGGTAGGTGACAGTTTAAAAGCAGGAAGGAGAAGTATAGGAATATGAATGCACCGAGTCACCTGAGTCCTCAGATATGAACTGAAGCCCATAATCAGCCATTTCAGAAATTCCAGCAGAGTTTAGAGCTCTGACATGGTCCATATAGCTTGGAAACTTAAATAAACATCCTGATTTCTGAATTGCATAGAAGACTGGGAGCCTCACTTCCTGCTCAGATATCCATGTGAGACTTGCATTATTGCCAGGTAGAGAAAAAAACCTACCTTGATTTAACCTATAAGCAGTGTGCAACCTGGAAAAGCAAGAAGTCACTCAATGGACATGTATCTGGGAAGTGAGGAGGTGAGGTCCCCTTTATTGATTCTAATCTGCCATGAAGGATGCTTCAGATACTGGCCAAAACTCTTTGCTATGAGAATTGATTTCCAAATTTTTGAAAATGTTGTTCACAGCTTTTCTGTGAGCCACAGATCTGCTCCTGCTCTTGTCAATGTTACTGCACATGGTTGTTTCCTAATGAAGTGATGGAACTTGGGAAGTTGTGCATAAAATGCAAAGGGCCTGATAGGAATAATCCCAAACTGGTCTCAGAAAGAAGAAGAGTAAGCAAACCGTGTTACATTGATGGACATGTAGTCTTGTTTTCTCAGAGCCTCACACAAAACACTTAAGATACCTGCAAAGCTAGAAGAGAACACTTAGAGGATTTATTAATTCAGAAAGGAGTTTCAAGGTCTACCCCCCCCCCCACTACCACCTCAAAATATGATTGTACTTTAAAAACATCACCAGGGAGAAAATCTCTTTATGCCTTGTGTAAAACCTAGCATTTGCCAAGTGCATCTGAAAACATGTCTTTTTTTTTGTCTCGCAGAGGTCTCAGCCTGCTAATCAGATGGATATTAAGATGAGAAGAGCTGTAGCTCTGATCCAGAATGTGCATGCATTGCTACAAAGCACAGCATGAGGGCAAAGAGCCTTGATGCATGGCTTGGATAACCAATAGACTAAGTGGGAAAGTGTTTCCCGATCCTGTGGAAATTTCCAGAATATCAGAACTGGTTGTTTTCTCTTTTCTGAATGGGGGCAAAGCCAGAACTTTGAAAATTTTATCAAAACTTGAGTTATTATGAATATGTGCAGAGAAAATCAGTGGCAACAAAACTTTTCAGTATTGGCCTTTCTCAACTATTTTACTCCATGTTCACCCTATTCATAATACTATTACTGAATCTAAAACATTTTCTGTGCAAGATTCCCCAGAGCTGAAACTACTGACAAGAGAATATTTGCATTTGCTGATATTGAAACAATTCTTTTCTGCAGATAGTTTTGCTTTGGAGGAAGTGGTATTTTCAAGTTAAAAAAATGAAACTCTTTCACAGAAAAACTCCTGACCACATTGAAGAATGAGATCAATCAAGAGCCCTGTATCTTGCACACTGAATTAGCCTGCAAAGGTTTGCTTCAACATACTCTCCTGGGCAGGAGTAGCTCGAATTGGCTGTAGAGGAGCCACTCACTGCACCTCATCACAATCCCTGTGACTTACCTCATGGAACTGGGACCCATTTCTCTGCCAGAGCAGACAGGTTTTGTGCTGCACCTTCAGATGTGGCTCTGTGTGCACCTAGCAGGGCTGTGCCACAGCCTTGCCAAGCATTGGATTTGCCCCTCCAGCATCTGCCAGCTTCCTGGCAAGTCTTCGTAGGTGGCTCCCTCTCCTACACCAGCGTGCCCGGGGAGACTTCCACTTGCTCTCTCCCTCCATTGGCTGTCCTTTGGAATACGGAGAGGGAACTGGAGAATGTGCTGAAATATGTCTTTCCCCAAACCACAATGTTTGCTGCTGCCATTTGGTCCTATCTGATTAAACACAAACAGCAAGACCTGCTCCACTCACTTCCTCCCTCTGACAGGGGAATGAGCTCAGCACAGCCTGGAGTCTCAGCCAAATCCCGCAGGGGTAATAGAATTGCATTCCTGCTCCATCTGCCTCAGTTACCCCACACTCCCCACCTCATTGCTCCTCCCTAGACGTCACTGCCCAGGACTCACTGCTGGTGCACATGCAAGCTGTCAGAGGCAGTGGGATACGTTCCTGGGATAGACAGGTAAAAGCTTGTTCAGAGCAATTAAACTCAGGACTTCTCAGTCATGGGGTGTTTGGGGACATTTCCATGTTTGATTTCTGCCTTGACACCATACTGAGAGAAGGAGACCATGGGGGAGTCTAGATTTAGTGGTGATTTTAGGGGATTGATGGGATCTACCAGGTAGGTGGGCAATTCCCTCCTCATGAAGTTCGCTCCTGGAAGTTCAGTGAGTTTTAGAAAGAGCACAAAACTCATGAGTGCTGAAAGCCATTGTAAAAACACCTCCTAATGAGCAAATTAACAGCAGATTCCCAGACCTCATCAGCCAGGATTCTGCATGAGACCCTAAATGATGGGAAAATCTATTTTAAGAATGTTTAGGGAACTTCTCAGGATGCGATCATTTTTTAATTTATTTTTTTGTGCACTGAATATAACATTTGTGCACTCCTGCAAGTACAGCCTCTGTTCAGTACCCAGACACAGACACACAATGCACTTAAAGATGGTGAGTAGGGGTCTCTGGGGAAGTGTAAGAGATGAAACTCCCTGTGGAAACATCCGCTTTCAGCCAATATCAGTGTTTGGCTTCATGGAAGAAAATACATTAAATACAAAAGGCTTGATTTTCCATGCCCAACTGATCTGTGTTCTTGTCCATTTGAATATGTGGGTGAATGAGTGAGCAATTCATGAGCGGTTGGAATAAGAGGTAGGAAATTATGCAAATAAGGACATTGGACAGAGTACAAAGAATAACATCAATTATATCATAGATATAATTGTGATATCATTGCCCGTCTTGCTGAAAAAGTCACATAGATAAAATATATTACTACTAACTTGGAAACTGTCAAGTGTTATTTTCCATTAGAATTTACAAATGTCTTCGGATCTGTCTGCAAAATTTTCATCAATTGTTGGCTTTTTACTTGTGTAGTTGCATCTAGGGCTGCATCCTGCGGGCGGGGCTGAGTTTGTGGATGGGCAGGCTGTCTCCTTATCCCATCTCATCCCCACAGAGGACTCTGGCCCTGTTTTTGTGCTGCGCAGATGCTGGGAGGCATAGGGACAGTGCCTTAGCCTGGAAACCAGCAGGACTGTGCTGTGTTCCAACCACAGTGATGCTCCTTGGACTGTCTTCCATCATGGAAAATCTAGAAAATGGATTTAAAAAGTGGAGAAACAGTCACATGGAGTAGATAGAGAAAGTAAGGCTGAAAGAAGGAAGGTTCAGCCCTAGCTACCATGGACATCTCTGAAGGTAGCCAGGGACAGACACATGAAAATCACCATAAATACTAGGCAGAAAGAAGGGAGACTCCATTGTTTGGCTTCTCTTCCTACTCATCCTGCTCTTGTTTGTGCAGTCCCCATAATGACACACCTATCTTGACCTGCTGCACTTTAGACTTGGGGGGGGGTGGAGGGGTGTTGGTTGTGTGTTTTGGGCACTGACTTCAGAGCCCAGAATTAGAAAGAGCATGAAAAGAAAGCATTTTTCCAACTCAGCTTAGCTGGAACAAAAGCATTTCTGCTACCCTGCCTGACCCCCTGGCTGGCAGAAGCACCCAGAGGTTGCAGCCCCCCTGCCCAAGCTCACAGCCAGTCTCTCCTCACCAAGGATAGCAATTAATTATTGCTTATATGACAGTGCAGGGACCCAGTCCCACCACACACACTGGAAGAAGCAGACCCCAGCACTGCTGCTGGCCATGCAGAGCAGCTGGGAGACTTGAAAAGAAAAAGCAAGCAAGCTAGAAGTGGGCAGAATAACCTGTTCCCAAAACCACTGTGAGATGCTCAGCCTCAGGAATGTGCAAGCTTTAACAATCTCAGAGCTGTAGAGCACTGGAGAGGAATGCCTTATCTGGACCATGGGTTCTCCAAGTTTGTGGTGCTGCCCCAGCACATCCCTGCACATGGTGAGAGCTGACCACAATGGATGAGGGGAATATTTGGGAGGCTGGGGGACCCGGGAGAAACTTCTGACTAGCTGTCAGGCATTAAGAGTGGCAGAAATAATTGCTCAGAACTTCATTCATACCTTGAAAGTGTTATGTTGTCAAAGCTGATCATCAGCCAGCAAGAAGCTGAGCCAAAAGCTGAGACAGAAGAGGAGATTTCTGTATAAAGACAGAATGAAAGACATGAGTCTGTCTGTCTGCCCCATCTACCTCTTTCAAATGACCTGATTCATGGACATCTGCAGTGTTCACCAAAACCTCCTTGGAATCAGTCACCCTAGACAGCTCCAGCATTTCTGTTCCGAGCTCTAGGCATGCCAACTCCATCTTCACTGGGGCAACTTCTCAGCACATGCTCCATGCTCATTGCTGACCACCCTAGGATGGGAGGGGTAGTTTGGATTGACCAAACCCAATGCTACATGTCTCTTGCATGTGCAAGCAAAGATCTCTGGGGCTTCACATGCCATTTGTTGCTCCAGAATGTGCCAATTTTGGCAGCTCCTTGGTAATAACATGCTCTTGGTCTCTGAACTTAAGCAGCTACCTCACTGGGGAATGGAGAAGGCTTTTGGTTACTTAAGTCTCTGTTGTACCAAAGGGAGAGGATCACTTTCTTTGGTCAGCACTTCAATAATCCCAGGCAGGTGGAGCCCAGGCTTGGCAGCAACACCTCAGAGGCAGGATCTCAGTATAAGCAAATGTGAAGGTGTCCTCTAGCCCCGTTGCACAGAGCAGAAATAAAGGGATGGGTCTTTCATGAGCCCTTGAGTGAGCATCCTCTCTGCAACCTTTGAACCTCGTCAGTTTGGCAGCTGAGGAAATAACTGCAAGGCTGTGGTTAATTCAAATCTTGCAGGATATGTGTAATGGCCCAATTAGCCTTGCCATAGGAGTCTTTGAAAATATCATGCAGTGCAGACGTGATGCCAGCTGTACTTTAAACTGAAGTGTATACTGAATATCTGTGGCATGAACAGAAGCATCAGGACACCAGGAAGGCAGTGTCGAGCCCTTCCAGGTTTAGGGAATTAGGGAACTGAGATGTGTGTTGCATATCCCTCATTTCAGTTTGCCAAGTGCAACACAGGAGAGATTGGATGTGCAGAGGCTGTCAGCCTTTGGGACTGGACCTGTGGCCAGAGAGAACCGTGCTGAAGATGCATAAAGAGCTACAAAGAAGCTAATCAGGAAAACTGAGATTTATATGGTTTATGCTAGGTATGACAATGAATGGTTACACTTTGCAGATAATCTCTTGGTGCCTTATTTCCTCCACTAAGAAATTAGGATGATGTTTTGCTCTTATGTTACAGGTGTATTCATTAAAGTCTGGGTAATATTTGTAAAGGATGCAGACACTAGGATGTATCACAGAAACACCCAGAAACGAAAGCCCAAGTTAGGACAACATTTTCTAAGTGGGAGACATCCATCTTGTGACAACGTTTAGTTACAGTGACTTTTATCTCTGCCATGCCAGTCAAGCCACTAAATCATCGCATTTGATGGATGTTGGGGCAGCACAGCCGCAATTGCTCATTGTCAGGCTGATACAAAGGTCACAGCTTTGCTAAACTTTGGATCAAAATCCAAAACAGTCCCTGTCACGTCCCTCAGATTTCAAAGAACAATAAATTTACCAATTTAGCTTTGGTGTTGGGTAGTACTGGTGCCACCTTTATCTGTTTCTCCTGAGAAAATAAACGCAGCATCACCATCCCCATAGCAGTATAGCGATTCTGTGACATGCTGTTAACCCCCACAGCATAAAACAAAGGTTTTGGGGGGAGGTGAGGGAGGGCATGAGTTTGTGGGATGACTCAAAGGCTCTGCAACACCTCCCTTGCCAGACTAGAGACAGCTTCATGGAAATGGTTGGATGCCCCTGAGCTTTGTAAGAGGTGATGATGCAGGTGAATCAGACCCTGGATGTTCTCTGGAGCCTGTCACAGCTGTGGCTCAGTGGCAAGGACACTGTTACAGAAAAAAAAAAAAAAAAAAAAAAAGGGATCACCATACTATGGCTCACACTTAATCCTTTAAAAATTAGCATACAGTTTCCAGCATTACAATAACACTAGTTAGTTCAAGAAATGCTAGAAAGTTCAAGTAAGATGCAAGAAGAAGGCATAGATAAACTGTCTCTTATCCTAGCTCTTTATACAAAATATAATATTTTTAGAATTCTCTCTTCCAACTTTGGTTAACATCTGCTACCATGAGGTTGTTGACACCACTGCTTCCTACACATACACCCCCCCCCCCCATTCACTTCTGAGTCCAAGTGGACCCCAAGGTGATCGCTGAACCACTGAACCACATGACACATCCAGACTGGAGATGGACAGAGAGGGATGGGAATGAAGACAGAGAAGGAGTGGATAAGATGAGGGACATGTGAGACTGGGGCTGATGAGAAGGCATGAGCATGGCAGAGATAGAGGAAGCAGTGTGGACTTTATTCTCTGGCTGCAGGAACATCAACATTGAAATCTATGCTTGGATCTGGATTTGTTGACACAAAATCCACTGCCCAAATGTGGGGGGTTGGAAGCAGTTTACCTGTTACACTTCCAGTGCTGTCTCAGGAACATAATTCCACAGGCTGGAGCAGTTGTAGTATATCTGCCTGTCTCTTATCTAATGTGTAACCTTCTGGACTGAAGACATAATGTACTATCTACCCTTTCTGTGATAAAAATAAAGCATATAAAACACACATACACACACACACACAATCCCAGGCCAAAAATTCCCTTAGGAGAACATACTGTGACTAGATAAGAAGGTACTAGCTGGCACGTAGTTACCTCTTCACTTCCTAACTGGGACACTCAGGGAAGGGTGGAGATGGTGCTGGTGAGGGGCCACAGCATAAGGGGGACAGAGAGATGTCATGGGATGGATAGAGAGGAAAAAAAAGAACCATAGAGAACATAACAAGGAAAAAAAAAAGCTGTGGAGAACAGCTCAAGGAAAAAGAAGTCAAAAGCAGACTGGACTTTTTCCAGGCTTTCACAACCCCTCTGGCCAGCTGTAAAATCTGAGCATTTTTGGTCCACGGGCAGAAAACCCTGCTAGTGCTGTCTTGAGGGACGAAACAGGGGGCCTTTGGGGCTCAGAGCATCAAATTCTATATGAGATAAAACCAGCTCCTGGAAAACTCCTAGAGGGTTGGCATGTGTGTCATGCATACACCGCATCTAGTTGGTGCCCTACACAGTGCACCCCCTAAAGGTCAACCTTCCTGGTGGGAGCAATCTGGTCTCTTCTGGGAGCTGAGTTTTCCATCTCTCCTTTACTACTGATTCCCTTCAGCGGTCCTGGGCAAATTTGTAGGTGATATCTTCTGCTGAATGGAAGGTGTGACTTGCACCGCCTCCTGGGCACATGAGTAGGCTCTGCTGCCAGGTCCTGAGAGCTGTATCCAACACATCAGAGGCTGGTGGGATTTGGGAAACACTGAAGAAAAGAGAGCTCTGTATGAAAGGTGGAAGTGAAAGAGAAGGAAATCCAGGATGTTTACGAAACAAACCTTGCTGGAGCTCCCAAGCCCAGTATTGCCAAGGATGCATTTTACAGGTGTATGCACAGTTCAGCTGGCTGAAGGATGGCAGCAGCCCAAAAGATGACCAACTATGGGCATGGCTATTTGGAAACATTTTCACAACTAACTGGCTTAGACAGTGGGGTAAAAAACACATTTCCCAAAAGAGGGCATCTCATTTTAACTTTGATGGATGGGCTCAAGTCCTGAATTAAAAAGAAAAGATAATATCTGTGGAAAGCCCACATACTTCAGAAGAATTTAAATCGTCTTTTTCCTCTGGTCTCTTTGTAGTATTTTTAAGAAAAAGTTAACTCAAATTTTAAGAAGTGTGCTAGGATGAAATAGGAAAACATTTGGTTCTGAAAATGTCAATATTACATATTTGGATATTTTCTGTGTGTGTTTTTTTAAACAAACAAAACAAAACAGTGAAATTTATACTGGCTTTGCTAAAAATGTCAGTTCCATCAAAATGACATTTTGCAGTGAGAAACCGGTTTATGCTTCCCCCACTTTTTGCTGACTGCTTGCACTTTCTTCAGAAAAAGCATCTGTCTGGATTACACTGGGAACAAACACTTTGTGTGCATCCAGGGGGCTTTGTATGTGCAGAAACCCCTTTGGTTGTTGGTGCCTGCATGGGAATGCACATATCAAGAAAATACAGCTCCTGTTTATGGAGCCTTCACCTGCAAACCTGCTCAGGTTGAGTGAAGGACCTTGCAGCCATCTCATGAAATAAATTCAAGCATCCTCTGTCTCAGCTACGTGGACCAGCCTTCTTGGGCAGGAGATGCAGCCCTTTACACCTGTGCTGCCAAATCCAGCACTGGTGCCAGCCAGGCCCTGCTGCTGCCCTGCAATAAAGCCACCTGGCCTGTGGCCCCTTGGCAGGGCCAAATCTGCCCTCACTCTGGGCATTCCAGAGGGAGACTGTGAGAAAGAACAGCTCAGGAGCCATCATAAACACAGGTTGCACTGTGAACACCAGTCAGTCTTCAGACCATTTGAGTCAGCGAGGCTTCCCCTGGGAACTCTTAGTCCTGGCTAACTTCAGGCAGGACCAATTAGAGCAGGGAATAAATACACTTAGCATGCTCAGGAAAATACATCTAAAGCTGTTTATACACATTCCTTTGGACCAGTCAGCAACAAAAATGTCCTTACAGCTGTTTCCTCCTTCCCTTCTTCCCTCTCTCTCTGTGCCGCTTCAAAAATAAAACTCACTGGCCTTACCTAACCCTTGCTGGGTTTACTCCTATTCACTCCCAAGTCCAGCAGGTCTTATGTGCCACCAGCCCCTCAACTGGTAAGCTTCCTGCAGACTTCCAACTGTGGCATTTTTCTGGCTCCCCTAAACGGTTTTGTAATGTAATAGGAGCCAAGAGGAAAGAGGCTTGCATGTTTCCTTATAACTAGGGAACTGATACCTTGTACCAAGTCACCTTCATCACCTCCGGCCACCTTCGTCATCAGGCTGGGGCTTTGCGTACAGAGTGCACTTACTCGGTACTAATGGCCCACTGACAGCCACTGCCAAAGCAGCAACAGCAGTGGGGGACCACTGTCTAACACGGATGAGGTGATGGGGCCATGGCCACAGGGACATTTTTCAGGCAACAGGGAACCCGTATCTCATGTCCTAGACCACTGCCCTACCCACAGGGTCATTCTTCTCCCTCACTGATATCACGCTTGATTCAATCTGCGAGTTTCATGATCAGTCATGTTAACTTCCTGGCACTTTTCCTGTTTTCGTGGTGGGGGACTGAGATTTCTGTAAGGGAACTCCAACTGAATGACATGGTTATGCAACATTCATAGGGTTTGATCCTAAAGCAAAATCTTCCCACTCAGTTTCACAGTGAACCAAGATTTTATTTCACCAGAAAAGTGAGGTACTGTCATTTGGACTTACACAATATCAGTTGAAATTATTTACTTTATATTTTATATTACATGTTGCACCACATTTTAAAATGTTATTTCAGGATTTTAAAAATAGCACTTTTCATCCTAAAAATGTCTCGAGACATTTGGAGTTTTGACAGAACTGTGTTCTCCAAAGGAAACCCCATTCTTCCTGTGTTCGCCCTATCAGCTATTTGGTAATTTCATATGTGATACAGCTAAGGAGTGAAGCACCAACTGCCCCAGCCAACCACCCACAAAACAAAACTAGTTCTTGTGTTCTCTTACCAGTGACAGAGACATGGACACATGAGACTGGAAGATGTCCACACAGGAAGAAACAAATTGTAGCTAGATCAAGGTTTTTGCCAAGAGAATGTAAGCTGCACAATGACACCTGTCTTCCAAATAAAAAAACATTCCTTCTGAAATGATACTTGAAGGCCATCTAGATGATCAGACAGCCAGCAGACTCCATCAAGAAAAAGGACCACTTTTATGTGTGTCAAGCCAGCCAGCAATGCGGCACAATGATGTGTCCTAAAGGAGTGGTAGGAGTTAACCAACACTGCCCAGAAAAGCAGATGGCAATGTGTGCCACAGCAAGACTTGGAGCCATCCTGCAGGAGCACCTCTGTGATAGGAAAACCATTCGGTCACTATTGATCATAAGCAAAGGAAAAAGAGCAGTCTTGCTGGAAGGCTGGGATTCAGTGAAATCCATTGGTGCCTTTCCTTGAAAATTTTCAATTATTTTTCTTTTATCGGAAATCTGAAAAGCCTTAAAGATCTTTAACATGAAAATGGATCTTTCATTTTCCAATGGAACGTGTAAATTTCCATGGAATAAGTCAATGAAAACAAACATTTTGTCACTCACATCAACATTTTCCAGGAAGGAGGGAGAGAAGGGGAAACATTATTTTTGACAAGGTCTACTGATTGGCAGAGCTCTTTAATAAATAGATCAGGCCAGAGTGCATGACTCCAGTCCACATGGCAGAACTGTTGGTCCTTGAAAGGCTGATAGAGATCTTGTTGGCTGAGTTTCCCCCTGTGGTTGACAGAGCATTAGCTAAAGACAGGATACAGGCAACCAGTCCTGCTGAGAATGACTGCATGCCAAACCAGTGGCTGGCAAGATCTCTAAAGGCTTAATGACAGAACGCAAATGCTCACATAGAGACCTGACCAGCAGAGAATTTGCTAGCTGGGGAACTGCAGGCTAGCCACATACCATAACAGGAGTTTGCTCTCAAAGAGTGAGAAAAAACATAATAAAAAAGAGAGAAGGTCTGCTCTGCAAGTATTTCCAAGGTAGCTATAACCTTTCTCCAAAGAGACAAATCCAACATTAAACACCAGGAGAATAAATCAGCAGCAGAGGCTGGCAAAAGGCTGAGAATCTAAATTGCAGCAAGGTCAATAGGAAGCAGGGGGCTGCTCAAAGGGAGCCAGAGTGAAAAATTCAGCACATCTGGTAGGTACAAAGCAACGCCCTTCAGGCAAATTCAGCCCCCAGCCCACCCCTATGCAGTGCCTTGAGCTCAGCAGAGGGAATAACACACACAGAGATGGTGGGGAGGTCCTGTCTGAGGGAAATCCATCTGGATTCCGAGGGTGGAAGGGGGAAAAGAAAAGAAAAGAAAAGAAAAAGGCAGGTGAATAAATGAGAAGCAGAAGTGTTAGGATTGTGCAGCTCGTGTGGCCGCCTGAACAGATGTGAGCTGCTGCCTCTGCTGGCTCAGGGGGTGCTCTCCTGCTCTGGAGATGCATCTCCTTTGCACAGCTGCATGGTTGCATTTATGCCACTGGCATGGTTGCATGGCACGGCCAGCTCCACCACAGATCTTTCACGAGAGCTCCAGGGCAGTCATGTGCATCCCTGCTGTAAGGTGCAGCGCTCTTTGACAACCCTCTGCTTCACAGGGCTTCCTGGGACCTAAAAATTGATGCAGGGAACCCTTGAAGGTCCCCTAAATGTCTGTGTGGAGCTGGTGGGACTGACAATTGGCAGAGGAGGGAGTCCAAGCAGATCTCTGGAGAAGAAAATAGAACAGTAGCATTCAGTTGATTTTCCTGTTGATTTGCAAAGGCTTCCCAAACGAGCATCCTCTGAATGTGTAATGAGTGGGTTGCAGCCCAGAACCATATTTACAAGAAAATGTCCATAAAATCTGTATAGGCTCAGAATGTACATGCAGAGGTATGGCACGGAAAGCAAGTTGGAAACCAGGGCAAAGAGCGGGAAAAACAAGAATAGAAAAGGTTTTGTTGGAGACAAAAGTAGGTCAGGTACTGATGCTGTTTTGGGGGATGCATGAGAGAATCACAGAATACGCTGAATTAGAAAGGGATCCACATGGTTCTTAGAGTCCAACTCCTGTATGGAGGTAGAATTAGCTGGCATTGCAATGCAGAGCTTACTCAGGCTGTGGAACCACTGTAGCTTTGGTAGTCAGGCTCTCCTGGAAGCATCACTGCTGTCTGCACATCAGTGGGGTAAGCTCTGCCCTTTTGGGGTTCAGTCAGGCACCCCTGTGGGAATGCTTCCCAGTATGGCAACATTTTGACTTGCTCTTCAGTTCAGATGGTGCCAGATCAATCCTTTGACCTCTGCCTGGGTTTAGACTTGCATTTGCCACGATGTAAAAAAGAAAAATTCAAACATTGAAAGCCCAAATACCCCAAAGATTGCAAAGTGTTGTCAACCCTTACTTTCACTAAATTTGAATACTTTACAGTATAAGTCCATTTTAACAGTTCATCATTTCTTGCTTGTGTTATTTTTTGCTGCTATTTATCACCATATCTAAAGAGATTGTCCTTTGTAAATTAATGCAGAAGAACATGAAAAGACAAATAACCTTTGAGGTTGACATGGATGGTACAGGAAAAATAAAAAGAAAAATAACATATATTCAAGCTAAATTAAATCTGGAGTTCTGGAGGTTGTACCTGATGGTGGTAAGGAAAGTACAGGAAACCTTGCAGATGGCAGCTCCTATGTGACCTACAGGAAAAAGTCTTTTCCAGCATCCCAAGGGAGCAAACAGTGATGTTGTTGTCCCTCCCACTGCTTCGAAATAGAGGTTTAAGTACAGTGAAAAGCTGCTGTAACCCACAAGGGTGTCACTCAGTATAGAAGAACACTGGGAATGGATCCTTTCTCCCCAGCTCTTCAGCCCAGCTTTGAACTAGTTCAAGGTATTGTAACACCAGCATGAGAATAATATGTATATTTAAATACATAGAAACATATAAGGATATCTTTGCATTATTTCAATATGAACATATATATTTACATTACTTTTTTGTTCAGCTGTGGCTCACAATGCTGACCTCTGCTTAGCCCACCACACTGTGACCAACTGAAACAGTGGCTCAGGTGACTGCTTTGCTCAAGGATTTGGAGGAAGAAGAGAGTTGTGGCCATCCCAGAGAAACACTCCTCATGGGGAAGGGAGAGCAAGGACAGAAACTGAGCTCAGTGTCACCAGGACAAAGCAAGTTGGGGTCACAGACCAGCTTGAAAAGCTTATAAAGAAACATCTGTAAGTTTTACAGAGCAGATTTAAAGCTGGTGGATGTAGTGACTAAAGCTGTAATCCTCAGAGGTATTTAGGCATTTGATTCCCCAGTCAAGCCAAACCTTTGAGGATCTGGGCTCCAGTGCAAGAACTTTCTACCTAGACGAGCATGAATAATAGCTTGGGTAAAAGTACCAGCCATGTGGCCCTCAGGCCAATTCCCGATGGATGTGATCCTAATTAATGGCTTAGATGCTCCATAAGGTGGGTCCCAATTCCTCAAGGCCTCTCTGAACTGCATGGGTTTCCCACATAGTCTCGATGTATGCTTGTCTCTGCCTTTGCCAGGTCTACCATCCTCCTGACCTGCTGTTCCCATGGCAAGGCTGAGGTTTTGCAGCACTAAGGAGGAAGCAGGGAGACTTTCTGGGAAGACAGAAAGATATAGGCAAATGCAGATGTGAGTAAAGGCCGGCTCAGTTAAGGGACTCAGTCAAAGGTCTGCTATAAGGTAGGATGGTAGATGCATCTTGGAGATGAGTCATTAAAGTACAGGGACAATGGAAACATTTTAATTAGAAGTGGCTATTGCCTCTTCTAGTAAAAAATACTATTTGGCTAAAGCTGACGTATCTCTGTGTACCATTTCAGCTTCAATTAGTTTTATAAGGAAGCTCTTTCTTGGTAAAANTTCCCCCCCCCCCCTTCATCACCATTTCGGCCAAATATTCTTGGCTGGTTCTAATTATACAGACATATATTTTTATACACACACACACACACACAACCGGTGCGTACACATGTAGGTTTAGTAATCACAGATCAGACAGGGAGGAAAGTGTTGATAAGACTTTAGCTGTTCCACAACACACACAAAAAAAAGTCTAAGAACCCTTTTCCCTCCCTCTCTCCACCTCATCCTCCCAGGAAAAGCCCAGCAGCAGAGGCAGTGGGCTCCACAGATGGCAGCCACATGCACTGGCTGGCTGAGTCCCCCTCCTGACATTTCTACACTTCACTAGTGCCCTCCTCAGGTTTTGCAGAAGTTCACCTTCCTCTAGATGTGAAGTTCACCTTCCTTTAGATACGGGACCGCATCTGGCCCTGCTGTCCTGCTGTGAGGCATCCCGCACCCTTGAGGGAAGGCGAGAATTGGTCCTTTCCACACCCAGCGGGAGGCCAAGGATCTGGAGAAGCCCAGGGAAGGCAATGTCCTCAATGATGAAACAACATCAAGAGTTTCAGTACTTCAGGGTGCGCTTACAGTCCTGGAGAAAAGGTTTTCTGCCTTAAGTCCTGGCATCCCCAGTGAAAGCCAAGGGCACTCAGCACCCAATAGGCATCCAGCAGCTCTCGATCAACCCGATTTTCAGGGCTGCTCAAACAGGGTTGGTAGGAGGCATTACCTGAGCCCAAAGCTGCTGATAAGGTTTCAGTGGGGCTTCCTACACCATGTGCACTAAGAGTGACCCTCTTAAGGAAGGGGAGCAGGGCAAAGAGTTTTCCTTGCAAATGATGAAATGGTTAAAGTCAGAAACAAACAGGCCACCCAGCTCTCCCTTTAACCCTCCTGCATCAGAAAGACCCGAGGGCCAGCCAAATCTACCAGTTCTAGGAAGTTATTTAAAAAAAAAAAAAAAGACATACACACACTGGGGGGTGGGAAGACCAATCTATGTTCACAAGAATCTGTCCTTGATTAGAGCAGAAACATGGCAGTGGGGAAAGAACCGATTATTCAGCAGAGAGTTCAGAAGAACAAATTAAACAAAAAACAAAAACAAAAACAAAACCAAAACAAAACAAAAAAAAGACATATTTGTTCAGGGTGTGATAGAGAGACTTCCAAAGCGCATGGAGACAATTGGAAATTACGTCTATTGAAGCGGAGGCATTTGCCGCTCAGGGTGAAGAATCAAAGGGCAAATCCCGGGGAGGCAGGAGGGTGGGGTAGCCACCCCTGGGTGGGCAGTGACAGACAGGCTTGAGCGTGTGACCTCTCATAAAATCCTTCCAGGGGGCTCTCACATATTGTGTGGAGCATAAACTGATTTCCACACACAGAGATTCCTAATGAAGATGTCCTTCAGGAGGCAAGGGGAGGAGACAGGGTAATGAAACCCGCCTGTTTGCCAAGCAGACACTTACCCCCATCAAAGGTGGCATGGATGTAAAATGGAACATGTGAAGGGATGGGAAAAAAAGCTGTTGACCTCAACACGACATAATAAAAAAGAACTCCATGTGAATTAAATTCGAACTCCCTGAGCACAAGAGGCTTGAGGGAAGGTCAAGGGTCTGCACTCCATGGGTTTCTTACTGCAGACCAGACGTGGGAAGCTTCACAGAGTGCCTCTGGTTAAAAAGCAGTTATCATCTGCCTCAGACTGACCTGGCCAGAGTCTGAACCAGTCTCAGCAGAGATTTATTAACCCTTGCAGTCAGAGATCAATAAATAGCTTCCTTTTGAGCAGGCAGACTGCCTGGAATACAAAAACATGAAATGAGCCTACCACCAATATGCTCTCCCCTCATCCAATAAAAGGATGCCCTAATTCCCCAACAGACAGCAATTTCTAATTTCTACAGTGATTTGAAGCCTATTCACAGCACATCCAGGGCCCTGGATCCCTGCCATGTAGAGTATGATTGTTAACAATGGGATATGTACACTTCTCTAGGGTCATTTGGAAAATATCCATACTTAGACTCTCCTCATCTCCTCTGCTGAGTGTACGCTGGTCACTCAGTCTTACCATGCTGGTACACCAGTGAGATTTATGTGCAGAAGAAGAAAAAGTAGATGATATATTTCAGCGACAAAGCCACCCTGTGTTTCATCTCTCCAATTACTTATTCACTGGAAGAAAGGGTGAAGGCTTACTTTAAAAATAATAATTAAAAAAATAAAGCAATTTTCAAGCAAAAGTCAGAAACACAGTACTGGCGTGCTTTTCCTCAAAATGAATAAGTGAAATGTGGGAAAAGAGATGCTCTAACAAACAAGGTACCACAGAATCTTTTCCATTAACTCCAGTGAGCAGTTCTGCTTGACTCCGAAAAAGAGAAGTCATTAGGTTTTTATCTGTATTCATAAAGTATTTCAAGATTTCCTAGCCACACCTTTAAACAAAGAGATGAAGCTCCTGGCTCAAGAAGTCCCTGAGCTGCAGACCTCTAGAGGCTAGAGTCCCCACTGGAGACTCCATCATCTTCTGCTTCAAAGCTCCCCAGTGCATTTTCTGTTAGCCATAGGAGATTGTTTGGTGTGGACCTTCACACCAAAGTCATCCCTAACTTATTTCCCAATCGTTTCCTATGTGTCATTATTCTTACTCATTGAGTCCTGTCTCACATAATTCTGTTTACAAATCCTTCGGGCTGCCTCTAAGCTCTTTAACACATCTCCACCTCCAAAAAATGAAATACTCTATTTTAGAAAAGTTTAGGGGTTCATGCAGGTGGAAACTGTCAGGAATAGCTCCCTGTTATGCACTCTTCAGAGGCTACACAGGGGTGGGACAACATAAGAAAACCCTTCCTGGTAGAATCAGATCACAGATTTTGACAGTCAGTGTTTTAAGACATATCCAAGCTGGAGCTAGAGCTTGTTACAGAAGACTTTATCTTCCTTATAAAAGTTTTTGAAACTTCAGTTGATGTTTCTCTCCATATCAGAAAGAAAACTGGAGGGAAATTTGAGAACTGCTCACAGATCATGATTTAAAAAATAAAAAAAAACAAACAAACAAAAAAAACCCACCACAAATTGGTACAGATAAAAATAATTTTGAAATTTTGAATCATTGTTTAATCTCCTTTTTCTACTACAAATTAGGTTAAATTTTGAAATGAAATGTTATTTCAATGTAGAAAACCTCCAAACTTCTAATCATTAAAAAAAAAAAAAGAAAGCAAAAAGAAAAAAATTATTTTAGAAGACTTGCAACAATTTTGTAAGCTGGAAAATCTGTTAAAATTATCCCTTTTCCCACAAACAATTGCAGTTTCAATATATTTGTCTTTTGTGTCAAATAAAACACAAAACATAAAATTTCCAACCCTTTGTAGAAGTAACACAAGGTAAGAGATGCACCAAAATAAACTCCTGACTTTGCCCAGCCTCTGAAGCTACTTGGATCCAAGAGTGTCAGTCAAAGAAACTGGTGGATCCAAGAGTGTTGACGGGGGAAAGAGTGAGGGTCTGAACTGAATAAAAATACTTGTGCCAGCAAGTGAGGTGCTTCCCCTTCTTTACTGATAGAGGCTGACTATGCTGCAGAACACGCCCATCAGCAAGGGGATGAGGCACAGAGCCAGGAGCCAAAAGTGGTCAGGTGACCTTGAACAACCACCTAATTCAGCAGGGCTCAGTGGACTGCAGGGGAGCCAGGAGATGTGGTGCTTGACTTGACACTGGGCATGATGCACTTTTCTGGTGGATAATTAATGCTGCTTTCTAGCAATTCCCACCAGCCTTACAGTGGTTTTTCATCATTCAGTTCTCAACTATATCTGACACTTGGTAAATTCTAAAAATTGATCCATTTGGGGTATAAGGGTTGAGGAAAAGGGTCAGCAGATAGCATGCAAGACAGCTGTTGATGTAGGGGGAGGTTGCCAAATAGCTGCTGAGGGCTGGGACAGTGGTGTGGCAGTCATTTCTCCTTCAGCAGAGCTGGCAAACAGAGACAGAACATATCCAGACTTGCACATGAGAGCTTCCAGGATTCACTGGCCCTGACATCTTCTGCCAGAAATAGAGAGACATTCTGGAAACCGCATCTGTGTCGAAAGGCCATTGCTGTACCACCTTGGCTTTGCAGGGTGCTTCTGCTCCTTTCCGCTGTCCTCCCCTGTGCCAGAGACCTGTACTATCTCCTGGTCATTGCTGAGGAGGTATCCACATGCCTTCTCAACCACAACTAAAATAACTGGGATCAAAGCAATGATTAGGAGAAGAAATTTTCAGGTTCGTTTTACATGAAAGTTCAGGTTGTTCTGTGATTGTGGCAGCACCTTTGGCCACTAAAAGCAATCAGAATTTCATGTATTGCTTGCACAATTCCTACTTACAGTACTAGGACTAGTAGCTCTATGATAAACACACAAGTTCATCATAGTATAAGATTTTGGGTGAGTGGTAGAGAACTCAGTCAACTCTCAACCCCACTGGAGGTAAGGAAAAGAAAATGTCCAAGACACCACTCCATCAAATTTTCTGGGGTCATTTTGCTTGTAGCCTGATCAGAGGAGACCATAATGAAAAAACAGGAAAGTGCCCAAACCTTGTAGGAACATGAATACTATAATACATAAGACTGAATGTACAAGCAGTGCAGTAATTTGGGTCTGACAGTAACTGGTAGCAGGTATGCAAGAAAGAATAGAGACCAAGCAGAAAGGGGTGTTTGTTTCTCTTGTCCTTTAGATATATCAGGGCAAATTAGAGAACCTCCTCCTAACCTTGGAAAAAATAAATAAATAAATAAATAAAGACACTAGGGAAATGTGCTCAGTGGCAGTGAAGAAAATGTTATAAATTACTTGGAGCCTGCCTCCTGCTAACCATGGGGCAAGACATTTCGTGTAGGCTGTGTCTCAGTCGACACCGTGAGATAGAGATGTTGCATCACTGCAGGATGGAGACAATGAAACCATGTCATGACTGAAACGTCCTGAGGTGTGAGGGATAAGGACCAGATGGGACCACTCCAGATGGGTAGGATGTATGGGTGTCCCCTTTCAGTCACTTTCCCTTTGGCATCTGGATTTTAGTCCCATTGTCATGGAAGCATTGCAAAGACATTGTTCATTATACAAATAATTCTTGATTGCCATCCATTGTACATTATTTCCTCTCCATTACATGCTATTTCTTTTTTTTAAGAGAGATAAAAACAGCTGCCCTCATCCAGGCAAGAGGACACAAAACTTTCAGCATCCAGTCAAACCAGTGAATCATGCTTGGGCTCAAGTTGTTATTAATTTGGAGCTGAAACTTGTCTGGATGAATGATTCCATGAAATGTTGCACAGGGGTAAATTTAGGAAGTTCCTCAAAGCACCTAAGTGTGTAGAGGGAAAAGACATCTAATAAATGGCCCCCCACAAACATTTCACTGAGCTGTAATATCAAATGTGATTAAGTAATGCAAGAGCCTGAGCTCTCCCTATCCAGATCTTTCTTGGTGGGTAAGAAGACTTCAGTGGGCTGCAGATGAGAAAGAAGTATTTTTCTTTCTCCCAGCTCAATAAAACCAGGGTTTATATACACAGCATACAAGACCTGAGCATCTTACATTTAAACATAATACTTAGGGCATATGGAGTGAGCACTAGGCTCTCTGCCCATATTGCTTGTAAGCGGAGTAAGTAAGAGAGGCAAAGGGAGAAGTGTTACTAAGTGAAGAGCTGAGGCATACATGGGGGTTCAGTGCTTTCAGCAAAGCCCAAGGGAGATTTGGAAGTCCTGCACCCAGTCCCTCACCACCACGATGGGAACACTGGCCACCCTACCAGCCACTGCATCTGCTGCAGCCATCTACCCAGATGGTGCTGCTGGGTCTACAGACCCCTGCTAGCCCCTTCTCTCTGTGGAAAAGCATAATGACTAAATAAATATATTGATTTGCTTTTGTTATCAGAAGTTGAGCTGTAAGCACCTTGCTGATAGATGGGGAGGAATCACAAGGCCTGAAGAGCCAAACCAATTGGTCTAAACTGCGACCAATTTGCGTCACCACTAGACCCTTTTTTCCCCAAGAGGAAAAGGGGTACTAGATTAAATTCATCCAGGTATTAGAGGAATCTCAGCTCTGCTATAGATAAAACCAAGCATCACTTTCCAGTTTTAAGTGGACTATTCTGAGCACTCCTAAACCAGCCGGCCTCAGCATACCAAAATGCATCCTCTCTGCTGAACATGCCAAGGTTAGCAAGCCAACCTTGTGGCGACTGTGCAGGGGAGGACCTGAGCCAAGACCCCCAGACAATAGTTTCTCTGTCTGAAACTACTCCTGCACTCAAGATCTGAATGTGTGCCTTTGTTGAAGATGTTGTGGACAATCTTAGTATATTTGGCTCAATACAGATGAATTAAAAGAAGTCTGAAGGTCGTCATAGATAAGGTCAGATATTCTAATGAGGTCTTCTTGGCTTTAAAGCCTATGAACTTATAGGAAGTGAGTATGAAGAAACATAAGAGAACATTCTGCTGTCTGTTTCATCTCTCTTGATGGGATATGCTCCAATAAAGACAATATTAATCTCTACTGGATGCTTTCATGTGCCTTTTTTCTTGAATTTTTCTTGAGATTCAGTCTGTAGGAACATATATAGCAGCAGCTCTCAAAGAGGGCAGAGTTAAGGTTATTTTGACAGTGTAGCAAGAACCATTACATTTCCTACTTTTTAGAAGTTTAAATTTGCATTGATTTTTCATATCCTGCTGAGGATTAATCCTCTATGCATTCTGGAACAATGTGAGACACCATTAGGCAATGTTAACTGTGTGCTGAAGTTTTTGGCATAAGGTGCTGCATGCTCTAATCTATTTGCAAATCAAAAGCCAATGCTTTCCACACTTCAGTGAAAAGCCAGAGGCAGCCTGCCCCACTAGAAAGGTCACCAGATTAGGACTCAAGGGAACTCTTCAAAGTTTTGCCACTGATTTACTGTTCAATCTTGGCCAAGTAATCTCTTTTCTTTGTGCCTCTAGTTTTCCTCCCACTCTTTGTGTTTTCTATTCAGGCTGTGAGTTTAGGGCAAGAGCAGCCCTCTCTTTTTGTGCTGGTCCTGTGCCTCATACAGCAGGCCTGCCTCTCCAGCACAGCTGGAATATGCCTACTAGATGCCACCACAACACAAAGAATTCAAAACCTTAACAGCTTAAAAGAGTTTGGCTTTCACTCACAAGATCTTCAGTCTCTCTCACTTGCTTCCTTAGCACAAAGCTTTTCAGAAGAGGTACCAGCCACCCACTGAGTAAATTCCCAGTCAAAGGGTTAAAATAACAAACTCCATTGAATAAAAAGAAGAAAGGTGTTCAAGAGGAACTCAGATCATATGGTAAACTAGGTACTAGTTAATCAATAGTACCCAAAGGTGAAGGCCATATGGAGGAGCCAGAAATCATTGCACAAGTTAAGCAAAGTTTAGCAAGCCTGATTAGGCAAAGCGTTAACTATTTTCTGTGAAAAGTTTCACCTTTCCTCTAACCTAGCTTTGGAATATATACCTAACTTCTATGTGACTGACTCATGCACTAAAGGGCTCAATGGAAGTTTTGAGATCAACCCGTGGACAATACTCCTTTATTGCCCAGACAGTTCATATACTACATGTTACATATAATTCTCCTATTCACTGGACTCTCAATCCAGACTCTTCTGGTAAAAGGGCTTGTGGGCAGTTTACTTTCTGTCCAATGACTTCACTGCAAAGGATTTTTCTCCTCTGTTGAGCTTGCCATGTGCAAGCTTTCCTTCCTCTTGTTTCCCTCCTCTTGTTTCCCAGTTTCTGGAAATAATTTGTGGTTTGGAAATGGAAATGCCCTTGTAGGCTTCAAACTGCTTAAAGCCTGCCATACCGGATCAGTTCATTGGATCCATCTAATCTGCTCTCCCCTTGCCAGCCATGACCAGTACCTGGTGCTTCAGAAGACAGCACAACTTCACAGTAGCAACAGGACACTTTGGCTTTAGACAGAGTCCTTTCTCTGTAAGGAGCTGATAAAGCATCCTTCCCACTTCCACCCTGAACTGCCCAGATTTTCTGAGAGGTTTTCTCAAGGAAACAGGTAAAGGGCAGGGACCCCCCACAAGGATAAAGAGACTTAAGGGGGGCAAAGTACATTGACACATATCAAAAGAGGGCTTCCCAAAACATAGCACAACAAACACAGTTCAACCCCTTCCAGGACTGGCTTGGCTCGCTTCCCCTCTTCAAAGAAATTGGCAAGCAAATCTTTATTGTAAGAGACAGAACAGAAGCTGGAGGGAGGTACTGAAATCTGGGGATAATTCACAAAATCCTGGCCTGTGGTGTAGAAGGAAGTTAGTGTTATGTATCTATCATTTGAATTTCTTTTGTTACTGCTGCTAGATTTAAGCAGATATAAGCAACCTAATAATGATCACATCTCATTTTCAGCTAACATCATTCTTGTCTGCTTTTAAACTAATGGGAAACAGGTGTAACCTAGAACTGACATTTTTTGGCTTGCTCATTCATGTCAAGGTTGTCTTGCACTTCACAGATATTCTACAAACTGTAGCAGGATTGTTTTTTCAATTAAACTACAATTTAGTATTACAAAGATACCAGATCTGATCTCTTAAAAGTCTGCTATTTTGCCCAAAGAGCAGAACCATACTTCTTCAAGCCTAGTGACTCCATACGCTCATGCCTCAGCTTTTCCCATGGCCAACAAGTAGTGGCAAAGCCACAGAGTTGGACTTTGCTCTCTGTCTCTGAAGACTTGGTAGAGAACCACCAGGAAGGCCACCTGTACTCACCTCAGTCTGAGTTAGGCTTGCATTAATGCCTGTGATGGGTGCACAGAACCAAGGGCATCACTCTTGGGATGAGGGAAACTTCAACCGGAGGTCATCTGCCAGAGGAAATGGTGGGATGTGTGGTGTTACATTGCCACCTTGTGGAGAGTTCCCAGTGGAGAGGAATGAAGGAAGATGGCTGACTAATGGGGTTGTGGGCTATCTGTGCAGCAAGAACGTTGTCCCCATTGTGTGCCCATGGCTGGCTAAGCACTTGTGCCCTTGCTGTGATTGAATGGGCCACTACATGTTGCTGTTTCTCCTCCAAGTGGTGAAGCACAGGAGCTCCAGGCAAGACCTGGAGGTCCTATGCACAGACACCATCATCCCATTGCTCCAGTGCTAGCATTTGCAGACTTGGTATTGAAGTTTTGTATAGATGCGGCCAATGTGAACCAAGAGTCTGGTCCTAGCTCAGCCTTCAGGGGGTAAGAGTCTGAATTATCCCAGTTGCCACTAGCTCTTCCAGTGCTGCTGTTCACAAAAGAACATACTCTGTGAGTCCAAGCCCCCACAGACTCAAGGAGAGAATGAAGGAAAATGTATTTCCTTTCATTAACTGCAGAAAAAGCCTCTGGTGGCAATGCTTTTTATATTAGTGGTGTCCCCAGAGAGGTTCAAATACACAAACCCACAACATGCTCCTCCTGTTTGTGTGATGGACTACTGTGTTGACAGACTGGAAGAGAATTACTGACAAATGCTACCATGTGGACTCTCACAGTGATGCCATGTATTGATTTCTATCTGGTGATGATGTGCACTTTTTTCGATTGCATTGACACTATTCTCTCTCTTAAGAATCTGCAAACTGAGTTTTTTGAGTGAAAAGAATTAGCATTGTTTATTATTTACTCAGTACTAGAGGAGGTCTGCAACTTTATGGGCCATAACAATTACAATGAAAAAAAAAATCACAGGTCCTTGCCCCAAGGCCCTTAGCAAGAGAAATTACACATGACAGAGAGAGGCAGGCAAACCCTGAGAAGATGGGAAGATGGGTTCCAAGAGCAACAACATATGTCAAGTGACACATAGGTAACTCCTTAATTGCCTGAGCATCAGTTTGAAGAACAGTAATGGCTCTACAGGAGGGAAAATACATCCAACACTGATTTGAGGGAGCAAGCTGTCCTCCCTGGTTGTCCTCTGCCAACCCATCCTGCACTGAATATTTGGAAGTAAATAAGAAAATCCCTCAGCTTTGGGAATTGTGGCAGATCACACAAGTGGGCTGAAGTTTTCAAGACCTTGAGAGAGGAACAGTCTTTGATTTCAAGGAAATACGATACCTCCTCAAAGAAAGGGTCACATTCTTTGAAACACAAGATATGGACAACTATGGAGATATTGGCCAACAACAACAGGACACAAATGCCAACATGTCCTGAGGGGAATAAAGGCAGTAAATTTGAGCTCCAGAGGTTTGCCATAGGATTTTTGCTAAACCCCAGTTACCAGCAAATTCAGTGTCTCTTAGAAACAGACCTCCAGAGTATGAAATTGCTCTGCTACTCAGGAGAAGCACAGACAGTCACCTTTGTTCGGACAAACGTCTATCCTAGTAAAGGCAATGGCCATAGTAGGGTATATTTGTTTTTCTCCGAGGCATATAATTTGGTATCTCATGAGACCTTAGTTAAGAAGCAAATACTTTGTAGTGTATGGAAATAGTAAGGCATGTATTAGACTTACCAACATGTGCTTCAACGACAGCTTTCAACACATGGTTACTAATGCAGAGGCATTATCATAAGTGGGACCAATATTACCAAGATGCTTTAGAACACAGCTTGCTAGTCCAATAGGGTTTAATATTTCCAGTAGTAATCTAGATGACACAAAATCTCTGACACTGGGATTTGCAGATAGTGTGTAAATTGCTGAGATAGTAAAATAAAAAAGAGGACAGACTATTTTGTGGAGGGGCATACAAAAATTACCTCCTTAAATTATCACAATTCAATATGCACGTTTTACTAGAGTCAAGTGAAGCGTATCACACCTGGCAAAGGCTGAGATTCAACTCCATCTGTCTCCTGCCCCTAATACAGGCATTTAAGGTAAGAACACAGTTGGCTTGGCCTGGACTTCCTCTACAGTAAATGAAGAAAAGATGGCACCTCTGTGGGGGAAATCTGACTGAAGTTTGAAGGGCTGAAGCCAAGGCCCTACGTTCAGGGTGAAAACTTCTGTTTTGCAAAGCTGTGCATAAATAACACTGAAATTACCCACCTCAGCAGGAGATCTCACTGCAGTGGTTGATCACTAATACGATACTCAGGTGTATAAAAAAGGGATTACCAAGTAGAAACAGGGATGTGGTTTTGTCCCTGAGCTGGCAACTTTTAAAATCATTAGAAGAATCGTATCTTCAGTCTTGGCATCCTCAATTCAGAAAGGACATGGACATCGTAGTGTTCAGAGGAAAGCCATAAAAATGACCTTGCAAGACAAAACAATCTTGCAACCCTATGAGTATAAACCTTTAATCAGTTGTGATTAGCAAAATGTGACTTGATATTTTGATATGTAGGTACTTTCACATGGAAAAGACTCCTTACAGACCTTTTAAGTCTTTCAGCAAGAGACATAAACAGATTCAGAGGGAATTCAGGCTGATGTTAGACAAATGCAACTGGGAAGCAGGATATTATTTCCTCCCAGTGCGGGTAGTTTAATACTAGATGTGTAATTAAATCACAAAACGTTTGGAGTTTGTCAGATGCAAATTGACATTTTAGCACCTTGGCCTACATGATTAAATGGGAGTACTTAGGTTTAAAAGCATGTGCTTGGACAGTTATTGCAAAGCAGATGATGTATGGTAGCTCATTGGCTTAAGTTAACCTGTTCTTGGATCAATATACTTCATAAAACATTCACTCCATAGCAGCTCCCACAAAAGTATTTTGCAACCAAACTATACCCGAGGGGAAAAATACAGAGATTCACCACAGTCTATTCTTACCTAGGGACAAAAGAAAAATAAGCCTACACTAGGAATAATGGGTTATTAAGAAGAAGAGAAAAACCAAGCTGCACATCTTTATATCAAAGAAGTAAAAGGCATATATGGAGGGTGAGGATAGATAGCTCCTTTACTCCAGGCTCAGTCTTCTCACTACAGAAGCTCCACACTCTTCTGAAAAACCCAAACCTAATTTTGTGATCCTAGATAGCCTCATAAATACTGAAATAGTGTCAGCCTGAAGAAGCAGCTCTGGTGGATAAGATGTCTCTTTTATTTGAACCAGTGGTCTGGCAAAACCTAAAGGCAATAATTTCAATGGCAGTTGGGGCATCTTTACAATTACTACAGAAAAAATGCCAGTTTTATATGCTTCCCTCTGTTCTTGGGGTGCTTCATAAGCCCTCCAAGCCTACAAACCCTTCTTATTCTCTTCCTCCCTGGTTGAGCCTCCAGCTTTATTTCAGATAATCTCAACAAAACAGTTCCACATTCACTACACATAAATCTGTGCAAGTCGATCATGCAGGGACAACATAAAATAAAAGGAATTGAATACCAGGATGACACAGAGATTGTACTTGAGTGTATTATTCATTTCCATATTTAATTCATTACATTTCTCCTCCTTTTTTTTTTTCCCCCCCCCCTTCAATATATACGGAACTGTAACACATTTTCCAGCCTGCTGTGCTGGAATGCTGCAGTGTCAAGGGACTTTGCAGTTAAATGTAAGACCTTGTTGTTGTATTGTGCACTGGGCCTTCGTCCTCAGGAAACTGACAGCTCCAAGTTAGATAACAACTGGTAAATCATCATCTTTCCTAAGTGTTTGCAAAAGCAGGTAGGGGGGCAGGAAGGAGGTTTCTTTAGAGTAGGAAAAGAAAGAAACATTTCTCCTAAGGGATTAAGAACTTCTCTGACCATCCATCTTTAAAGTCTCCTCCTAAATATCCTTTTTTTCTGATATGTGTATTTCTTGACTTGTTCTTTTGAGCTGGGAGAAGATATCTGTCTGAGGGCTCTCAGCGGGGTGTGAAGGGCAGAGGGGCTGTGGATCAGAAAGAGGAAAAGATGCCTTTTCAGTGGAGTGAGCAGGAAGAAATCCAGAAGTCAATTTCCTTTTGCACTTCAGCAGTGATCATTCATTATTCTTTAAGGGTTAACCTTGTCTGGAAAGCCCATGGGAGGAAGTGTACACTGGTTGGTTGCAGGGACCGGACAGGATGACTTAATACAACATGTTTTCTTTTCTAGTCCCGATTCCCATGATTTTGTAATGAGCCAACCTTGAATTAGCTAGTGAAATTTCCCTTCCCTATTCTTTAACTTTTCTCTAAATTCACCCTCGCACTTCTGGAATGACCTGAAATTTTACATTCTCCCCCAGTATGCATAGAAAGCTGCTGAATTCTCTCCTCTACCTAGGAGACAATGCTGGGCTTATCACATCTCAGCTTCAGCCCTGAGCAGGTTCTCCCTCAATCCAGTTGATGTTCCACTTAAGCACTGGTAATTCTTTTTTCTTATTTCTGTTCATCGGTGTATGAAGTAATACAGTCCCATAGTTACATGTTGATGCATGTAGAAGAGAAAAACAAAATACTTAATCCTAGCCAGATGAAAGGAAGGGAAGAAACAAAACAACCACCCTGAGTTCCTCCCCATTCCTGCTTGGTACATTTTTCTCCTGAAGCCAGCTGTTTGACAGATGGTTTTAAAAGTGAAGCTGTGTTCACTGCTCTTAGATAGGCTGAGGGTTCCATTCCGTTTGTTATCTTTTGGTTTGGAAAACTGCAGAAACAACTGGATGGAAGAGACTGTTTTTCAGGTTAGGAACTTTACTGTACAGCAAAAACCTCACTGCAGCAACATAGGGATATGGTGCTATGACTGAGCACAGAACAGTCTAGATCTGAAAACAAATTAGAATAAGCAGGAGAGGCAAGCCTGAACAGGGCTCTTTCAGTTGTCTCTGCTGCTCTTACAATGTTAACAAGCTTGACTTTTGCATGGTAGGAGCTCAGTAAGAACAAAGATTTCTGTGACCTTAAAAAATTATGTTACTCTCTGAGATCAGTGGGTTGCAGGGGTTTGTTCTGTGTATCTGATTTCTTCTTCCTTCCTCCCCCCACTCCCACCCTGTGTTCAAGAGAGAATTGCTGAATCTCCAAACATTTTTCAAGCCATCAAATCTAGATGGATCAGTTACTAGACTTTATTTCAGTAATTCCAGGGTGTTCTGATTTGGACTCGTGACTTAAACTCACCAGCGTCCCAGACACTCTCAGTCTCTGTTCTCTTCCCCTTCCATGGCTTCCATACAGTTGGTCAGGCTCCTTCCCCTCTTCATGGCCTCCTCCCATTCCTAAATGTCTTCCTAACAGCTGTATTTTTATGGAAACTCTAAATAACCATCTAACTTACACCTGCCTTTGACCTCCTCCTCCTAAATAGACCCCCACAATTTTGGTTGAAGGAACAATTAACCCTAACCCTAACCACTCATAATACCAACAACAGCTACCTGCTCTTTCCTGCTCTTGGAGGCCACTCTGTTCCCCACCCCAGTGTCTGTGGTTCACCTGATGACATCACCACCTACTCAAGGCAGAAATATCAGATTTGTATGTATGCTCAACACACCGTGAAAGTGCAAGGGGCTGACACCAGGGATAAGAATCCATTAGATTCATATTTCTACTGACCACAGTAAGGGGAACCACCACTTGGATAACAGTAAAACAAGGGGACCGAGAAGAATGAAGGTGAAAATATCAGTGGTTTTATCTTCTCTCTTCATTCAACCTACTATTCGGTCTTAAGCAAGCATCTTCTCTGCCTTTCTAGTCTTTTCAGGGCAAGGGCTGTCTATTTTTTTTTGTGCTTGCATGTCATCTGTGCTACCCAAAAGGTAGTTCTGGATCAGTAAATGACAGTGTAGTACTAGCACTCATTATGTAGACATGAGGAACAGAGAGCCGGAGAGGGAAGGTGATGGCGAGTGTCTGTGGGATTAAGAATGGACAAGGGTGAAGAATAATGGAAAAGAGATGGTGGAAAATTCTCTCAGCACAGCCTGAACAGGTCTGTTTACACAGCGTCATACAGAACTGCCATATGGCCAGCCAATAGCAATTGCTACCCTCCAACGAAAGATGACACCAGCTGTGATGGAAGAGTACGGATCTGACAACTCTCTGGTTTTCTCTACACAGAGGATTTTTTAAATTGCAAGGTATGTTTTATTTTTTGGCCACTGGAAATCAAGCAGACACTGAAGTGAGCCACCCTACATCCATACATTTTCATTATATTTCCACACTGTTATTTGAAAAGTCTCTCATAACTATGGGGAAAGAAACTACAAATCTCTTCAAGAATATTATATGACGGTGAAAAATGTATGACACTAGAACTGTTTCCAAATGGTATTTATCACACTTTTAAACTCATCCTCAGTACTAATAAACAACCTGTTTTCCTGCTTGTGTGCTCTTACAGATCAAACATGGAGCAACCCTGATCAGTGAATCCTGTTTTTGCTTTGACTGACCCACATACAGTTCACTGGCTGAAAGTCTATCGCAAAGCAGTACAAAAGTTACATGGGATCAGCTGTGCTTAAAAGCTTTGTGAAAGAAGTGTATTTTCCAGGAAGTGCTTGAAAAATGAGATGAAAGTTGTTTCGTGTGCAAAGGATTTGCTCCAAAGCCCACTGAAGCTGGTAGAAGGACTTTGATTGATTCCAATGGTCTTCGGATTAGAAACAAGGAGGGAAGAACTGGAGCCAGGCATGGAGGGCAACATGAAAGAAGGGACAGAAAATAAACTTCAACTTTACGTACAGTGGTAGAAGTCCTAGCCATACTGCAAATTGTTAAAAAACCTATTGCTCAAATGGTCCGCAGTGGTGAAATGTCCCAGATCCAAACCTTGTCCCTCACACCATGATTCATACAGTGATGCTACAAGTCATAGCACATGTTCCCCAACCAGGAGATAAGAAACTACGCCTCATAAGACAAATCATCCCTTGTGCCTATGAGACGGTGTCTCTGCTGAGAAAGCCAGTGTACACTGGTACGCTGAGATAGCCAGCTGTTATGTTTTTCATCTGTTGTACTACACTGACATACTTATGAATTACAGACACTGCCATCAGATGCCAACAGCTGTAGCTCATCGGCCTACGGTTGTTTCTGGTGAAGTGCTTTTCAGATCAGAATATGCCAATCCATCAAACCTGAGATTTTTGATGGGGGGAGAGAGTTCAACCAACTCCCTCTAGTTTTAAATTACGCTTTTGTTTTTAGAATTAAACCACTGGTAATAAAAGAATAAAATACAAAGAAGTCAATATTGAAATCAAATATTTTAGCTGATGCTAGAGGAAAAGGATTCAGAACTTGAGTTTTCATTTTGCAAAAATTTTTAAAATTCTGGCTGTTGGCCCAAGTTTTAAACCTAGGTTTGGTTAAAAAAAAATCCTGAAAATGTTCACAGGATAGGAAAGTCATTTCCTGCCAACTCTATATTGGCTTACAGTTCTGACGCATGCAAGCTGGATTTGAATTAGCAGATTAGGCCCAGATCCAAAAAGGGACCTAGGCACTTAAAGTGGGACTGAGGTATGCGAGGCCCAGACAAAGGTCCTCCTCAGTCCCTGGAAACAACTGAGTTTTCAAAAGTAGTAATTCTGCCTTGGAACATGCCCAAAAGCACCTCAGCTTCGACAGGCAGTTCCATGCCCACCTACACTCTTCACCTTCAGCCATACCTTCCCAGGATCCCTTAGAGGATGCCCACCAACACCAGGGCCCTTCAAACATGCAATGGCAACTCCACTTTCTTCCAAAACACAAACAGAGGAAGAGGTGGAACCACCTTATCATACAATAGCTCAGCACTTGCAGCACACACCCAGGCAGAGCTGGTTTCCCTCAGCCTGTGAGGACTCAGCCCTGCGCTGCAGAGGGTGCCCTGGCCAGAGCCCTCCCCCTTCTTCCCCCTGTACTTCAACCACGTGCAAAAAAATTTATCTTGTTGGCCCTGGTTTCTTCTGCCAAGTTTTGTTTAAATACCTGATCTTGCTATTTTCAATGTGTGAATATATAAAGGACTGTCTGAGGAAAACAGACCTAAAAGCCGTATGCTTTCTCTTCAAGAGAGTCTTTTGGATTTAAGACATCCTCTAGTCCTTAGCATTGCCTTTGCCTGTCTCGGACATCTCCATAATCAGCACTGGCCCTTCTGTTTCCTATCCTTCCTCACATTTTGTGCATTAGGATGAGGCTCTGTGGGTCTCAACCCTTGCACCCTATGACACACATAGGGTTGGTTCAGCTCTCTATCACTTCTGCTGGCTGGCAACTGTGGTAGGAGGACACAGCCTGCTGTCAGGCCCCCGAATCATGCAGCCCCACTGTGCTGTTATTCCTGCCTGTGCGTATACAGAGCAGGGAATCAGGCTTCCTTGTTTACATCTTCTCTTTTCTCTTTTACCCCCTCCTTTTTCTCCCCTCCTTCTTAATAAAGAATGTTTTTAAAAACAAGTGCCTGCATTTCAGCTCCTGCAAATTCTAGTTTCCTTGGAGAAATGTTTGGGCTCTTTAACTTAAAGAATTTCCGAAACATATAGGAAAGGAATTTCATAAACTGCTCATTGAAAAACATTCCATACATTCCCCTCTCATCCAGAGACACCCGTGTGTGGTCTCCGACAAGGTCAGGTTTGGGGCTACGTAACGGGGACAAAGATTCCAGCACTTGGAAAACAACAGATACCACAGACCATGGGACGGGGGGTGAAAGGACCTCGTGACTCCCATTGCTGGAGGCCAGGAGACCACCGGAAAGGCAACAGACAGTAAACACTGTGCGTTATCCCAGGAAGGAAAATCCCAGCTCAAACCTCCCACATATCTGTTGAGAGAGTGACATCAGGCTCTGCAGTGCTAAGGAATGGAGAAGGGAGGGGAGGGGAGAAGAAAAAAAAAAAAGGGGGGAGAAAAAAGAGGAAAACAGTGTTTCCCAGTTATGATTTCACCTAAGAAAGGTGAAGACCTTGAAGGAGGCCCTTTTGAGGCAGACTGGATGAATATTGCAAATGGTGGGCAGTCAGCTTGGGAGATGATTAAGGATGGATAGTGGGGTGGGAAGAACACCCTGGGTTTAGATTGCCTCCTCCCTGTTTTGAAATCAGGGAGGCATGTTTGTAAGCCCTGCCATCCCTCAGGGCACTCTGAAGCTCTAGGAATGAGCGCTCTGCACATCTTCAGTTTACACTGTTTGCAGAAACCCTAACATTATTTCCAAACCAAGTACTCTGAAACATGCCAAAGGCACCATTCCTAATCCACTACGATGGACATGACTCACGGCAGGTCTTAAAACAAAATTACCCAAAGTGAGGAAAAAAAAGCATCAGGGAAATAGTCTCTTGGAGAAAGTCTTTCTCCAGTACCTGATGAAATGTCACAATATGTGTTTTATTACAAAATTTTCCACTAAAGTCTACATGCTAGAATTGATTTCTGAGTTTAGATCAACTGGAAACATATCAATTCACAAGAGATCCTTATATAAATAAGCTCAAACTGGAAAGCTTCTTTTTGTGGAAATTGGAAATATGAGTCCATACCTGGACTCTTATTACCCTGCTTATCTTGTATCACCATTTACATTAGCATGGATTATATACCATCGCTGGCACTGTATAGTGCAATTGTTTCAATTTGGTGAGGTATTGCTATTTTTTTCAGAGCTCCCTAATGATGACACCAACTCAATGCAATCAGGATCAAAAGCTTTTCATCTGCTCCTCATGTCACTCCTGTAATTAAGCAAATCTTTCATTCTCAGCAGCCACCAGCACATTAGAAAGACTTGAACTTAGACTATTCTTGCTTTGACTTAGCTCCATTAATGAGCAGGGGAAAAAAATAAGCTTCGCCTGGAGATGTCAGACCTTTAGTCACCTTTACAAAAGTATCACATTGCAATAAACTAACCACAAACAACAGCCTGTCTAGATTTCTGTAGCAAACCACAAGGAATGAAAAATGGCTGACAACAAATACAAACTCTTAACATTACAGTTGCTTAACCCTTTAAATCTGGGATCCTGAGTCAGGAAAAAGAGAAGTGAAGGGTAAAATTACAAGTAACCGACTTCATCCCGTGCATCATCTTGAAAAGATGAAACAGCTGGCACAAATAAAGCTCTGCAAGCAAAGCACAGCAGATTGTCTTCATTGCTGCCGCTGAAGGTTGTCTCTGCTCTCCTGTTTGTTCTCTCCCAGCTCTTTATAAATTCAATCCAGATATTAACAATATCCATTAGCTTCTCCAGAAGATTATCTCAGCTTTAGTGACTGGAATGCAGGGATTAGAAAAAAAAGAAAAGTTTGGTTTTGTTTTTAATAAAAGTATATGTTGATTTAAACGGATGGCTTTTAACATCTGTTGTGCAAGTCTTTGTGGTAATAACCCTCAGAAATTGTTGGAGAGGGAGATCATTTAGAAGGTAATAAACATCAGTGATTTCATTAATGAAATATTCTACCATAGACATTACAAAAGGGGAGAAACAAGGCTTCCACCTGCTTAATGATTTCATTGTTGAGGGTAAAACTGACTGCGGTCGTCAGAGCAGGAGATGCCCTGGTACCCCTTTCCCCAACTGTGGGCATGGCTATGTCAAGGCACGTGCAATGGAAGAAGAGTTGCATCAGGGACCTGTCAGGAAGCTTCTGACCGTCACCATATGAGGCATAGATTTTGAAATGCCTTACCAATAAGAGGTTGTCCTTAGTTCCTGTCATTGCTACAATCCAGTTGACAACTCTTTCTTGGAGTACTAGATGCCTGTTAGCTGGAAAACAGTGACGCAGATTGAGCAGGGAATATGGGAAGCTGTTTTTCCAGCTGTTGGGTCACTCAAGTGGGTAAAGAACTATAGTTCTGACAGAAGAGGTGAACACCTTCTGTAGGAATCTTTTTGTCTTCCTCCACAGAGAGAGGTTTTGAATGCAATTTCCAGTCAAAACTAAATTTCTTCTGTAAGACTTTTTATTGTTCTTCTGTGTGAATGTGGAAGGGAGACCCTTCAGAGACCAGTTTTACAAACAGCAACAACAAAGCTGAAACCTTCAAAGACAAAATTAGCATGGGGTGGAAGAGAAGTTCTTTCCTATTTTGCAGACCTTAAGAGAGCAAACATAGACCAAATGATGGGGACATGCCCCAGCCCACATGAGCGTGAAGTTCGCCCAGACACCTAGAATATGTTCTGTTGCCTGTTCACACCAGTTATCCTTTCCCTGCACACCAAAGATCAGGGCCTGAGGGAGAAGAGTGTGCGTTTGGATGCCAGCCCATCATGGGGCCTTAGGCGCAGACAAAGAGGAGCAGTAAGTTTTCTCCCTCTTCTCCCCTTCATCAGCTAGTCAGCAGGGACAAAAGAGTTGGCCAGCACACTGCTGTCCTAGCTGAGAAATTTGTCGTATCTCAAGTCATACAAGGGAGCATTCAATACTGTTTCTGAACACTGCTCCCTCCTAAGTGAGGAGAAAAGGGGCTTTGGGGTGCCTTTCTCCAGCTTTAGAGGTGTCACGGAGGTCAGTCCCACATGAGCAGTGCCAGGACAGGCTCTGCACACTGGAGAGAAGCTCAGTGCTCCTCTGGAAAAAACACATGTAGGGAGTGTGATTTGGACCACAGTGTGCTGAATCAAAAGCATCTGAAAGGTTGTCCTCCCCTGTGGCTTTGTGGTGAGCTCAGGAAATCCTTTTTGAGCTGTGCTGAGGGATCCCTTTGAAGATTCCTGGCTTCCTGCAGCCTTTTCCTCCCTGTCAGCCAGCTAAGAGGAAACTGCTGATGCTGGCTTCCCCCAAGACATCAACTGCTTTCTATTATTTGGGGGCACGGGTTTCCCCAGTTCTTGGTGACCAGAGCCTAATGCAGGGTTTCCTAGGAGCCTACTGTGGTAGAGAGGAAAGTCCTACTCGGGTCTGCAGGGAGAAGGATCACCTGCATGCCTGCCTGCATTCAAGCTCTCTCTGTCTGTGCTCTCTAGCCAGAAGGACAAAAGACACTGATCTTTGCTAGGAAAAAAAGAGCATTACTTAGGACTAATGAAAACAAGATAGTGTGGGTGAGACCAAGTAAATGCCTTGGGAAGACAGGATGGCTTACACATTTTCAGATGAGCTAACAGGCCAGCCCAAAGATCTGGAAAATGAGGCAAAAAATACAATTCCTATGACTTCTCTGGAATTACAGCTTTAGTTTGGTTTTACCTGTTACTTAGCACAAGTTCAGCATGTGCCATCCCATTTTCTCTCAGTGAAGAGAAAGCCAGCTCTTGCCATCAAGGCTACAGTGAAGGAAGGGATGAGAAAGAAAAAGAGAGAAAGGTAATTAATTTTCTTTTTTTTAATAGGATCTGACAAACTGTCAGTTGTCCCAGCCATTAAGGAAACTTTTACCCAACATGTTCCATGCTCTGGATCTGTGACCTTGTTGTCACATAGTATTCAGAAAGAACAGACTGTTCCTTGACTCAGAGATGGGTGTATTGAGGTTACCTCTAAACTCCATGGCAGGCTCATGCCATGATGTAGCCTGAGGTAATTGTCACCAGAGACAGAGGATATGACTGAAATAGGACTAGCCCATGTGCACAGGTTTCCTTCCCATGACCACAAGGACATGTGGAGGAAAAGGGAAAGATCGTATATGCCCTGACACAAAGTCAGGGAGCTGAGGCACAGTCACAAATCTTCTAGTTAAGAAAGACTTATCTGGATACATCACTTACGTGCAGGAGCTTCTCGAGGACCACCTTACCTCCCTGTCTGTCCTAGTCAAGTTCTAGACATTCCAGGTGTTCCCACAGAGTGACCATGGCCCTATTGTGATACTTTCCACTTTCCATGAACAAGCAGCTTAAGCTAACTAGAAGAAATATTCTTTATTCATCAAAGCCAGATCCATTTGATGATAGACTCAGTGTTATCCATAAAACTGTCAAGAACTTTTCACAGGTTTTATCAGGTTTTCTGAACTGGACGAATCACTCCTGAATGTTTTTGGAAATCCTCATTTTTCTGTCTGACAATTGGGAGTTGTCACATTTCAAGATGCGGGGAAAAACTGCCTCCACTTTCAACAGCAAGTACAAAAATAAATGTTGGTTAAAAAACATGATTTAGTATGTCGGTTTGGAAAATTTTTTTGATTCTTTCTAGAAGACTTAAACATTATTTAGGCATCTAGACCATAAATAAAATATTGCTAAATATTTAAAATATTATTTGCAACTGCAAGGGTAGCTTTTGCCATGGATGCAAATGGGAATCAAACGCAATGTTGCCACCCAAATCCTGGTTGCTCCTGCACTCGGTGGCATGGGAAGTGATGGTACACAATTCAAAGAGATCTGCCATTTTAATAAGCCATTGAAAAGGGATACTGGAATGCAATGTTTCATCACCCAGATCACCCAGCGGCTTGCAACCAAGCCGCTGATTTTCTTTTTTGATACCTATAGTTTAGCGCTTGTTGCATCATTCCTGTTCCCAGAGGAATGGCCCTGACCAAGACTCACACTTCAAGAAAAGGAGGCTGCAAAGGCAATGCCCACTGCCTCAGCTGCCCAGTGTCTCGCCTTCACGCTTTGCAGCAAGGAATCCACATCCATCACAAACTGCAGAGGGAAGAAGAGGACCAAGACAATAAGGGGAAATAGTGAAAAAGCAGTTAGTCACAAATGGAGGTGTACAAAAAAATCCCCCTTCACTCTTCCTCAGGGACTGGCTAAAGCCCTTTGATCCAATCATGGCTCTAAGGAGAAGGATGCCTCAGCCGCCCCTAAGCACTAAGATACCCAGGGACCCAGGCCACAAAAGAGAGAAGTAACCTCAGCAAACAGCAATTGAAGAGGACATTCAGTTTTGTTGCTTCTTTTATCTCTTCTTAACAGCCTAATTGGAGTGTAATGAATTTAGGGTTGGTGCTCGCTGCCAGACTTGCTTCTTTGATGTGTTTTTGGCCTCTGTGCTACAAAATGCAATGGGAACCAAAACCAAGATATTACACCTCCATAAAGTGTCTCTGGGTTTACCCTGAGATTCCAAAGTCTGTGCCAAGTGGCCAAAGCCACTAACAGGCCTATGCTCGCCAAGATGTTTGGGTAATGAATAAGAAGCAGAGAGAGATGCCACTGTGAATCAGAGCAAGGAATGTGCACTAATGGGAACAGAGGTGGATCCCAGGCTGTAATGTGGAACAGAAGAGCGCTGTGGCCCTGCTTCTCTGTGGCTGCAGCTAACAGAGGCTGCTGCTGGTGTCTGAAAGCCTGTGGCAGGCAAGGAGTATTTTAAGAGGTAGGAAGAGTATCAGCAGGAAAGGGACATGCCAACATAGCACTGTGAGTTGCCCATGCTGCCAACAACCAGGCCCGAGTCTTTCCCCAATCTATGTTAGGCATTCCTGCCTTAGCTCTTTGCAGACATCTCTTTCCCACATGACTCTACCACTTGGCTCTCAGCAGGGCATCCCTAATGGCAAACAGTAGCCACTACATGACATGTGAGTCTCCAACACACAAACAATGCGTGCTCAAGAGACCATCACCCCCCACAGGCCGCCATACCCCCTGCCAGGGCCACCATCCCGCCCATGGGGGTGGCAGAGTTGGCTGTGAGAGGCACAGAGAGGCTGTGCATGCAAGCAGCAAGCAAAACTTGGAAAGGCCTTCTTGGGGGACATCCAACACTGCTGAGGAGAGGGACTCCCCCAGGTCAGTGATAACCTGCCCTTGAGCACACATAAAAAAACAGGTGATGCTTACTAATCAAAATACCCCACATACAATTTGCTCTTAGAGACAAACAGATAGATTATGAGAGGTTAGTTCTGAAAAGGCTCCATTAAGTACGGATGTTATCTGTTTCTATTCAAACACCAGCTAACCGGGCTCATGTTAGTTGAACCAATGCATCTACTCCAAACATCACAGCCCAAAGGAAAATCCAACTGCTTATCTGTTTCCCTGTCTGCAATGATCTTGCTCATGATAAAAAATTATGTGCCTCCTTGCAAAAGTCTTGGCTATTGATGGTTCACTTACTTGCGGAATATCCAGGGCTAAATTCCCACTCTACTTAAATCAATACAACTACATCCATTTTAGGGAAGCTACTCCCATTTGACAGATGCTGGGAACCTGGCCCTGAGTCTCTCTCTAAATAAAACAGCCTTTACCCTGTGACTGTATGTTAGAGACACGGGCTGCTGCTAAGATACGCTTCTAGTTAAATGCAGCCCTCCTTCAGCAATGATTCACATTTAGGAGCAGTTAATTGGTGCAGCTGCTTGGGACACAAGCCCTCCCTCAGCAAGAAAAGCACTTTTTGGAATAGGTGTACTCACACAGCTTTGGTGGTAAGCAGTAATGTACCCAAATACCAGGAACTGTGCTCCCAAAGCCTGATGTTAGAGGCAGGGACAATCCTCTTTGTGCCTTGCAGTGACCCATCAAATGCAAGTGGAGAGCTACTTTCCTCCTTGGTCATTACTCAGAGGAGAAAGCAAGGAGCCTCTCTGAGCCTTAGGCATCCACACCAGCCCGGTGTGGGTAACATTTAGTAGGCCAATAGTAAATTAGTGTGCCACTGGACTAGCAAGACAGCCCCTGTGACCAAGATGTGTGCCTGATTTGCACTGTCCTCAGGGCATGGATGCCGTGGGGCTTCCCTGCCCTGCCAGTTTGGGTTGTAGCTTTGGAAGCAGCTTTTGTGATCAGAAAGCATCCTCATCCTCTCAGTAAAATATATCTGTGTCAAAGCAAAACAGAAATGGGACACAGTCTGACCACTAACCCTGTGGTTCCCCGAGTTCCACAGAGGACTCAGCGATCTGTTTGCTGCTCCTGGGGACCATTGCTTGGCCAGTGCCATGAGCACATCAGACCATTCACGTGCAAGCAGACATACTCAGCTGAGGGGTTGGAACAGCTTCTTCTACTGAACATCTGGACTTACACATATAAACTACTCAACACTCTCTTCCAGAATTACAGAGTCTTTCATATCTTATCTCTCAAAAACCACTTATCAGCCCACGGCTTTCAGACTGCAGTCTCTCCCGTCTGCCAAAGTGGAACCCAGCCATGTAAAAACATGAATAACAGCAGCCCCTCTCTCCTCTCCCACGCTGATGGCTGCAGCTCCTCTGATGGGGGCTTGAACTTTGGGGGCAGCAGGAATAGCTCCATCTACCCCACTTCTGTGGACTCACAGAGGAAGTTTAGCAGAGTTTAACACAAGGCAATAGATCACTGGAGCATGAATGCCTCCTCACATCCCAAGCTGAGGAAGGTGACAAGCTAAATGTACACTTTTATTCTCTTAATTATGATGACAGACAATAAGGAAACATTTGTAATCTCACATGGCGGCAAGTCACCCATGCTGCTGTGGGACTCAGAGGATTTGGGCATGCCCTAAACCCTCCATGTTAAAAGTGTAAAAAAAGACGGGTTTGTGCCATAAGCAAACATTTAATAATGGGAACTAGTCTGGATTTTTTGTCAAATTAAGATTTCTTTCTAACTAACTCTTTCTTTTGTTTTCAGTTCTTACAAAATACTCAAGAGAAAGTTTCATTTATGCATTGATATTTTGAAATTTCTGTCCAAGAGGTGGGAGAATCCTTTTTATTGTCCTCTTCTGTTTTTCCTCTCCCTTTCCCTTTTAAAGAAGAGAAAGGGGCAGAGGAGGAAGCACATGGAGGGCTTTTGAGCTTGTGAGCCATGGAAATACTTTGGGTTTCAAATTCATTGGGCATAAAAACTTCTACCTACCCTCCCCCTCCAAACTTTTCAAATCTTTCCATAAAAATTCTGAAATGAAATAGAGATTTTTCTTCATCTGAGCCATAACAGATGACATCATTAGACTTCAGCATGGTGCTAAAAACATGAATGCATACTGCAGCACCAGATACTGATCTAGACATCGCAGTAATAAGATTTGAAGCAGACTAAGGAAACTCTCAGCGAGATGAGGGGACTGATTCTGTGTCAGGCAGAAGGTGGAAAAAGATGAGGCTGGGAGGAGGACAGCAGTGATGTTACAGTGGATGAAAGCTGAAAATAAAACAAGATCACCACTAGCTTTGGACTAGCTTAGCTAACATATTTCTCGGTTGTATGGACCGTACATGGGTCGTACATGTTTTTGTTCAGTCCAAAAGAGGTCTGTCCTAAGAAAACTGACTCTGCTTTTGTTACGAAACCAAAGTTCAGGCACAAATCTCGGCTGATGGGTCTCGTTCCAGCAGCTGATGATACAATCCAGGGAATAGACATGATCACCAGGTACCAACTGGGAAATGGTGGGAATAAGATCCCCAACAGCAGTGGCAGGAAGGGAGGGTACAGGTGCCTTCCCTTCTCTTCCCTGAGCGTCCCCCAGCCCACATGCACTTTGGCCCCCATCAGCCAGTCCTCTCTGGCAAAAAAACATGCTTTCAGATGCTGCTGCCAAACCTCAGAAATGTATATATTGCTGTTCTGGCTATGTTCAGGAGGAAGGGGAAGGGAAAGCAGCGTGCAATTTTCAACAGTTTCTCCTAGGAGAGGGGCCCCCTAATTTTCTGAAAGGGGCCATGGAGGAGGGAGGAGAAAAAGCAAGAGGTTCTGTCCTGTTTTAATCCCTTTTCCCAAATTAGTTATACATGGGGAATTCATGATGGAGTTCCCTCTTTGGGCTCTGAGCCTCAAAACATTTCATAACACGCAGAGCTCTTCTGAAACCTTTTGATCACATCCCTTCTGAGGTTGCTGTGTTTATGTGCAGAGCTGTGCACTTGGGCAGATGCTAAAGGGAAAGACAGGGAGCAGAGACATTCTGGGCTTATGGCTCCGCAGGTAGGGTTTGCAGGACAACACCAGCAAGGGAAAAACCCAACAATAAACCACAAAACAGAGAAAAAAACAATCGTGGAACAAAGACCACTGAGGCTCCTGTGAGAGCTCAGCAACATCAGCTACCAATCTCTTCCATGCTGCTGTCAGGACAAACCACCTGGAAACTTGTAGCTGGCTCTTTGCCGTGTTGAAACCTAGTAGAAGGAATGTCGAGTGCTTTTCATTCAGTGGGAAATCACCCAGTCTACACAGAAACAACACAAAATAAGGATATCCACTCAACCTGATGGGCTGCATTGACCAAACATGTTTGACATCAAATAAGGACCTCTAAGCACCAAGCCCAGCAATGATTTCTGCAAGCCCATGAGAGGCTGGAGAGTTTGGGGTTACAGAGCATCTCCCTGCCCTATCTGTTTTGATTAAAGTACTTCATAACCTTGAAACGTAAAAGATAGAATAAATTGCTTCTGGGTTTAATTTATTTACAGACCTGCAGTCCAGTCACAGTTTTTCAGCTGACCAAGAAGGGCAAAAACCTCCCCTCAGATTAATGGGAATGAAGTCTGTGAGCTAAGATCCTTAAAGGCATTAGATCCTATTTGAAATCAGTGGTGCTTAGACATTTCAGTAAGTGTGTTCAAGGAACTGGACTGAAATACCAAGGCCCACACACCTAAAAAATTATGTTAAGTGTCTGAGAAAGTTTAAAAAGGTGACTGGGAGACTGTCCACATTTCTGGAAGTCTAAGAAGGGGTGACAGCGTTTTGCTAAATTTTACTCAGTGCTGCTTATTAGACCAGAACTCAACTGTTTTAATTAAAATTCATGGTAAATAGATTTATTTTCTCCAGTGCTCTGTATGGACACATTCGAAGTCATTTACTTCTATTTGGTTAAACTTACTGATTCTTCTAAATGTTTCCACATGGTGGCTCGAATTTTTTTTTCCTTTTTTTTTTTTTTTTTTTTTTTTTTTTTTTTTTTTTTTTTTTTTTTTTTTTTTTTTTTTTTTTTTTTTTTTTTTTTTTTTTTTTTTTTTTTTTTTTTTTTTTTTTTTTTTTTTTTTTTTTTTTTTTTTTTTTTTTTTTTTTTTTTTTTTTTTTTTTTTTTTACTAAATCAATTTTAAACCAATTTTCATTACATTGGTGGTTTTACATGTCCACAAGGGCTGTGGGCCTCTTGGATTTTGAAACCTGGCATGAAATTCAGCCCAAAACGCCAAGTGCTGAAACCCAATGAAAATGAAACCACTGTAATCTATAGGGGAGGCTGCCTGCCACTCACCCCTGCCCACACTGCTGGCTGAACTGAGAACACCTTCTCCAGGGCACCAGTCCTGCACAGGACTGGGTGCTAGGCATGGCTGACACTTTCCTCTGGACACTGCCACTGCTCCATCCCAAGCAGATTTGGGATTTGGCAGCAGTGAGCTCAAATCCTGGCTGGTGGAAATTGCTTGAAGCACAGCCTGTGGGAAGATCAAAATCCTGATCAGGAGCCTCTTTAAAACTGTGGCTTCAAAGCTAACTGGAAACCTGGCCCTGGGTTTCTCTGCAATTCAGCTTGGGTTTGCAAACTTGGCTGGTGTTAGGTTTATTGCACCTAGTTTGGGGCTTTGCTGTGAACATTTTGTGGAGATTCAGCTCTTGAAATTAAATGGGCTCTGTTGTTCAGAGCCTGGACTAGTGTCTCTAACATCCATAAACTCCATACCAATCTATTTATCTTCCTGAATAAAGTAACTCAGGGTCTAATGCTCTAATTTCAAGGGAGAGGTCATTGCTGTGTATTATCCAACTATTAAAATCAATGGATGGTTGGATGTGATGAAGACTACTTACTACTACATACTGGAGGGCTTTAACTTACCAAAGCAACTTTTTTAAGTGTTGAGGAGCCAAGTTTCTTATGGTCCTGTTTCCCTACCACTGTGTCCATAGTAAGGAAACCAAAAAGCAAAAAGAAGTCTTGTAGAAGCCCTAGCACTTGTGATGCTTCAAATCAGAAGCGGTAGCTTTAGAAGAGACACCAGTGGAGATGAAGATTTTCTGCCTCCCGGTAAGTTTGGGACAATGAAGAAAACCAACAATACTTTTGGTTTTCCGAGACTACTGCTTTTAGTTCCTCTAAAACTAGAAAAGAATGGGTTTATTTACTGTAGAACTCCTATTCTTTCCCCCCACACAAAAAACCTCAAGAATGGTGACCATTCAAAGCAGAGTGAAGATGGTTTTTGGCAAAGGTTCAGCATGGCTCCTATTACTGAGGGGAATGTGGTCATGTTGCTAAGATAGTGGCCTGGGAGTCAGGCCACTGTTCTTGGGTATCCCACCACCCCACCATGTAGCCTTGGAAAGTCACGTCTGCCTTCCATGGTTCCACATTCCTTGCCATCCTGTGCCTCTTGGCTATTCAGGCTGCCAGCTTTATGGTCCAACGTCTGTCTCCTACTGTTCTAGCTACCACCATAATTATGAGAACTTGATACACACTGCGTTCCAGCACCCCTTCCCACAGAGCTTCATTAGAGCAGCTCTGTCCCCATGAGCAGCAGAGCTGAGGTGGGAGTTCAGGCATGAACTCCATGGGGATTTCTCACCCTGATCTCACCCTGTCCCTGCACTTATGCTGCAGCCAGGGACATTGTCATCCCTTTCACCTTTCTCATTCCCATCCAACGGCTCTTGGAGTCATTTACATTTAGTGTGTTTACAAGGTTTTCTCCTCATTTATGTGTGCCCAGTTGGGATACCATGTCAGATTCTACCATCCCTTCCTGGGGCACACATGCACTGTGAGGGACAACCTGCTCCCATCATCCAGCAGCAGCACCTCAACATCCATCCCCAAAGGGACTATGATCCAGAGAGGCACTGTTCAGCAGTGACGATGCAAAGGTAAGCTCTTGAAGCACAAGAAATGTGAGGTTTGTGCCCTGAGTTGAACCTCTACCCTTGGCACACATTTGTCTTGACTGATTGTGTAAAGCAACCTGACCTCAGAAGACTGTTAAGCTTTCTTGTAATGCCTTGGTCTTTGCAGCCTGACATGCACACACCTTTTTGCAAGTGGCACTGCATTGCATGCAGTCACAAGGTAATTTGTGGCCAATCTGTGTAGCCCAAAGCATCAAGGAAAAGTCTGGGTGTGACAGTAGCACCCCTTTTAATTAGGGTTAAAACTCTGCTCTGCCAGAGGCAGGATTTTTGCAATGAATTAGTGAGACCTTTTTCTTCACTGTTTTGCTCTAAGGATCCTTAACTCCAGGCGCCACCACACCACTAGGAGAGTGTGTCCTCCTTCTGCTCCAAAGTATCTTTAGAGTCTGTTCCCCAAGATGCCTTCAGGCACCAACATGGTCAGTAGCTGCTAACTTATCTCTGGTCAAGGCCTGCCATGCTGGGCACTGGGCGTGCGCACATGAACACACAGTCCGTGCATGAAGACTTTTAGTCTCAACAGGGAAGTGACACAAAGGGAAAGAAGTTGAACACTATTTAGTGAGATCATCCTGCAGGGAGCTGGTAAAGTTGGGATTAAAACTCAGAGAGCACCAGCTAGCTGCTGTGCACTCCAGGGCACTTTGCCTTCACTCCTTACATGGCACTTCCATGGATGTGCATGGACATGCACACATATATATATGTGTGTGTACATTATATGTGGGTAAAGACTGATTAAACACTTGGACATGCATGGTACAGTGGCAAAGACTAAACATGCATACACATGCACATCACTGCAAGTGCCCTGTCATGGTCTGCCCTGTGCTACCTGCCAGTTGTTCACAGCCCCTTGTGGAATGTCTCTCCTGATCTCACTCAGTAGGAACTGTGCCTCATTTCAGCTCCTCCAGGTTAAGCCAACATAGCAAGCTGGGATTTCTGAACGTGCTGGCAGGACAGGCAAATGATCACACTGAGATACCATCTATCTCAGCTCCTTCTCAGAGTTTGGTAGTGTGTGTTTTATCAACAAATAACATGTCTTTACTACTGCCAACCCTGCTGAACCACTGTAGCTGCAGACAAGCAAGCTGTGTTTGCTTCTCTTTCATTTGTCAGCAACACAATGGCCAGCCAAGTTCTCATTCCAACATCTTACTTGTTGGTAACAACAAACACAGGCAAAAAGAGAAAAGCTGATTTTTGGCTGGCTGTGAGGATGCAGTGGGTAGGTTTTGGTAGGTAAGTTGAAAAAGCCCTAATATGAAAATCACTGAGGAAAAAGAAGCATCAGCAAGGAAGAGTTTAAAAACAAAAAAGGGGGATGTTCAGGTTTTCAGATTCCCCTATTTCTGCTCTCTGGAATGGTGTTGTTTATTAATGCTCTCCCTTCACCAAGATGTGGCCAAGTCCAGTTTGACTGGCAACACCAATAAACACATGGGATTTGCAAGTAGTTATGAAGATGTTCACCCATTTGTTCTCAGACAGCAATAATCTTTCTCTTTCTATCCCTCTTACTCCTGCCAGTCCCCAAAAGCTGTAAGGAGGGAGCTTACACCCACATCACATCCAGGACCACCCTGAGGTTTGTTGACACTTGAGAAGCAAAAGATATTCAGAGAGTAAAAAAAACAGAGTCATTACCTCTCTGCAGTTACCAGTTTGGATTTTGCTGCTGACTTCAGGAAAGGAGAAGAAGGTGGGAAAAACATCAGAAATGTAACATGGAGAGAGGATTGCAGCACAGAAGAGTTGGGCAGCTTCACCCCTACACCTAAACCACCCAGCATGCCACATCTTCCTCCCTGAACAAGCTGAGGAAAGGTAGTGAGACCTGGGCAAAGCTGATGAAGCATGGGAAGTTGCTGACAGACTCCTGCATTCCCTTCATCCCATCTTCCTAGTCCTGCTTCTGAGCCCAAACAGGTTCCCACTTGCAATCACAAAACCAGGCTTGGCACCATCTGCCTGTGGTGAGGAGGTGATGTATCTGGGAGCCCTGGACCTAGGTGAGTGAAGACAAAGAAGTTCCCAAGAAAAGAGCATTTTCTACCCAGTACCTCTAGACAGGAGGTGTCTTCTGGGCATTAGAAAACAAGATGAGAACGCGCCACAGGCAGAACCTCTGTCCCTTCCCTGGGGTAGCTGTTCTTTGTCAGATGCTTTGTGAGGCACCGAGAGGAAAAAGGACAGATGGACGGATTGTTACAGGCACAAGGGAGAGTCCAAACAGCACACCATGGACACAATCATGATGCCTAATATGTTTATCAAGTATTTTGAGGCCAGTGCAAGAATTCCATATGCAGTACAGCGCAAGACTAGAAGAGCGGCTCAGATTTAGGTAACAATTGAACTTGGTCAGAAGGAGACCAAGAAACCTTCTGCAAGTCTTTCAGTTCCCAAGGGCTGCATTCAGGGACCACTCCTGGTCTGGATCACAGTCCCACTGTTTACAGCATGCAAAGCTCAAGGCAGGGTAAACACAGGGAAGAACTGCAACAGACACTAATGAGGGAATATCTCTGGAGTAAGTGAGGAAGTTGCTGAAAGGGAGGGACAGTTTTGAAACATGAGCACAGAGATAAAAATCTATTCTGAGGTGAGGATGAGCTAAATACGTCAAAGGCCTTTCAGCACAATCTGGACACATGTGAAACCGTCTAAATAATAAACAGCACATTTACTACTAATAGCCTCTTAATTTATTTATGGAGCCCCATCACAGCACAAATCTCTGTCATGTCCTTTGCACAGCAATCATCTGGCACTGGGGAAGGGTGCAGGAGCCCTGCTCTGCTATGCCCAGGCTTTGCTACCTGTTTTTGGAGATAAGCACTAAATAACAGAGCCCTGCAAAACACGATAAGGCCCACGCTTCAGAATGGTTGACTGAAAATATTCATTTTCCAACTTGAGGATGTTTCACAAGCTGCCTTATTGTCTCAGAGCACCTCGAGGAGGGGAAGGAAGGGGAAATACAGCCACAGAAGCCAACACAATCAACCCCAGGGTTGGGGAATCCCTCCTCACATGTATAGATGTGCATACATATATATATCCAGTTAGTCACTGCTATGGCAACTAGGACAACAAAGATATCCTTTTAAAGGCCCTGTGGTAAGGAGGAAAAATATTTTGCTATATATATCATTGCCTATTGACGTCACAAAATAACTTAAAATAAACTAACTTGTAAGTTTGGATCATGCTGGTCCTTTTTTCTCCTCTGTAGATATTGAAATAACGTTCACGTCACAATGAGCATCTGTTACCTTTCATGGAAAAAGTAACCAAAGAGAGCTGAGCTAGAAAGTTTTCTATAAAACCCATTCACACATCCTCACTGAAGCAATGTGAAAAACTCCTCTCCTCAAGGAAGCAACACAAAAAAACCCCTTCTCATAAAACCTATGGAGCACTGTATCTGGAGGGTCTCATTTACTCACTTATCAGGCAAAGCCCACGCTGACATGAGAGGGAAATTGCCAATGTTGATAATTAGTAAAAACTGAGAAGCTGAGGTCAGCTGTGACAATTAATTTAGCTGAACATCTAAATAGCTCACTGGAAAAAGGCAAGCTGACAGAGATGAGTCTGGGCTGAACTGTAAAAATAAAACATTGCATATGAAGGAGATTTTAGGAAGCGTGTTTCCACAGCCAAGATCTTGTAGATCAGGGCATACCTACCTCTTGTGTATGTAATACAGTGCACAGTAGGACTTTGACATGACTTGTACTCTGTCCACTAATGTCACCAGTGCTACTGTTTTATTAACAGCATTAATAAATATGTTGCTGCTATACAACTAAGAAATAGAGGTAAATGGAGTTAAGAAAGGGAATTTAAGACCTTAGTTTGCACTAGCCTAAAACCATATGGGTATAGACATAATGGAAGAGTCCCTAGTCAAAGTCCAGTGTAATCAAGCACAAAAAACGCAGTGGAGCATTACAGCTCCTGCAGGGGAACAGGCTGGATATTGGTTATGGTTCATGCATTCAAGGCATGTGGCCATCTCTGGCGTGGGACAACTCTACAGCTCCTTGCCCAGTGCTCAGAAGCAAAAAATGCAGCATCTCCTACCCTTTGGCTAGCAGGAGGAGGTGAGAAATACACCTCAACTTATTATGTTCCTATCCAAAATCATCTATTTATCTCTCCTTAGGAAGCTCTCTGAAGTCCCTTTCGGCTCAACATTTTTTTAATCTGGCTTGAAGGATGCTGGTCTGCCTGCATGTTCTACCAATGCCACACAGAGTGGGTTGAGATGTTCTCAGAGCATGAGATGTGCCATGATTCTCTCAAAAGCCCCACAGATATTTCAGAGCAACAGAATTTATTAGAGGTTTTTTGAAGTCAAGTGTCTCTTACTCAGTGTGGTGAGTTTGAACAGATACAGCAAATGCAATGAGTCACTTGAGCATTGTGGGCCGTTATACATTATTAAGTCATCTGTAATGCCACGATGAACCCATTTGCAATGTGCTATTACATGGCCACTTCATGTGTTGCGGATTTGGGCTTGTTCCTTCTCTCCTCTCCAAGGGTTTGGGTTTTCCCCTTTTTTTTTTTTTTTTTTTAAGCCAAGCTGCAGCTTACAAACAAGAGCTAACACAATTGAAGCAGGTTTGAATCAGTCTTATAAAGGAGAATCATCAATCACATATTTTAGGTTTAGAAATTTACCTTCTCCCAACTTCTCCCATGTCACCTGCTCCCAAAGCCTCTGGAATTACTGCAGTTCTCATCTCTCTTGCCCATCTGTCAAGTTTCCCCCTAAGCACAGGGAATTAGAGAGTTTGATTTACCCTTGGGCTGCTGAGAAGCACTGACAGCCCGCACTCATGACACTTCAGGTAGGTGCAACATCCTCAAATTACTTAACTCCCAATTGTTGTACGTTAAGATACACATCTGATTTTTCTCACATCTCCTGTTATCACCCAAATTCTTCTGCAGTCTCTTATGCCACCAGCCACTTCAGCTCTCCTCTACAACAATTTCACGAAGTATTCTGCCTAGGGATTGTCTTCTGCAGTTCAGCCTTCAGGTTTTGACCTTGCAGACTGCATAAAATACATAATGAAAGAGCCCCTACTCCTTTTAAATTCTTTACAGCACCCAGTCTCCCTATATATTTTGTCTCATGATAGAGGAAGACAGATAGGCGTCTTTCTGAAGATCTCAACCCTACCTTTCCTCACCTGCCTCTATGAATTTAGGAAGACAACATGCTAATATTTCTACTAACTATAGTCTTCTTCAGCCCTGATTTGTGGAAGCTTTCAGAGAAACCTCTGCCACAGCACCATAGCTCATCCTTTTCTGAGCCAATGTCTTCCTTTGCTCTCTTCCTCTACCCCCATTCACAACACTCTCCTTCACAGAAGATTATGCAGACATCCAAAAACCCTTCTTACTGCTTTTTTCTCCTTTTATTAATGCCATGTGCAACCCCTTCCCACCACCCTAATCGGATCCAGATGGGACGTGCCAGGCTCTCAAAGGGGCCTTGCACCTCTCTTTTCAAGGAGTGACCTGCCTTTGCAAGGTCTGTTCTTATTTTTTGGAGGAGAAGTAGCTAAGACAGGTTTATCTAAAGACTGTGCAAGTGCTAGGTGGTTGCTGAACACCAGAATAAAAAAAAAAAGAAAAGCTATATGTGGTGGATGAACAAAGCAGTTGGATCTTTTACCAAGGCTGAAGTACTAAAAATATGGAAGGTTTTTATAGTACTCCATGCTGTACCTAGAAAGCTATAGGATTGCTGTGGGACGAGTCAGACTCTCAGTCTTATGTCTGACAGCTGCTAGTCCTGAGGTGCTTGATCTACTTGGCAGGGAGAAAAGCTAGCTCTGATACCACAGGCCAGAAATTAGAGGAATGCCTTTTTCTCTATCCACAAAGAAGAAACATATAAGTAATGTGCTCTAAAGCAGAGATTGCATAAAAAGGGCTGGCCACAGAATAACTTACAACTGATGTCAAGCTGAATATGGAAACAGGTTGCTTTGAAGATGACTGTCAAAGCCCCTGGTTGCAACCCCAATTGTGGTTAAGATTGAAGAGAAAGAGAAACAGAGAGGAAATATGGGGAGGCCTAGACTGAACAGTCATTTGTCAAGAGAATTGAAGCAGAAAAATAATGTGGAGTTCAAAGTCAGTGTCCAGCAAAAAAAAAAAAAAAAAAAAAAAAAAAAAAAAAAAAAAAAAAAAAAAAAAAAAAAAAAAAAAAAAAAAAAAAAAAAAAAAAAAAAAAAAAAAAAAAAAAAAAAAAAAAACCAAAAAAAAAAAACTTGGTGGGAAAATGCTTCAGCACAACCCCTGCTGTGTGAACAGCAGCTCCCTTACCTTGCTGAGTTTCTTGCTTGGCTGCAGCGGGGGTACCTTGCCCATGGAGGGAAGCGCTAGGGGAGATAGGCAGGCTTGGATGGGATGGTGATGAAGAGCCAACAATGCACATGCATGGTTTGATATTCTTGATCTTGGGAAAATCCAGAATGGGTGGGTTCATTCCCCTCTTCAAGTAAACCTCCCCAGATCAACCCATTTCAGATTTTTATTGTCTTTGGGGTGAACCTGGGCTTGGCTGCGGATATTTTTGAGGGCTAGCATGCTGTGTCTTTCTCAGTCTACACGCAGTACTTCTTATCTTCTTGACTCTAATTTCTAACTTTACAGCCTGGATCATCTAAAAGCAAATGCCATTTGTGCTACCTGAAGTTGGCAACACTATTTGCTTAGACACCAGTGTCCAGAAAACAGTGTTTATGCTGGTAAGGGTATTTCTTTTAAAACTCTGTACAAACTAAATGCATATGAAAGTACAAAGCGTAGCTGAACCAGGCAAGAGAGTACTCACTGGAGGACTGAATGCTTGCTATGCCCTTGATGACAAAGTATTGGACAAATTGAGGAAAACATTGAGACTTGCCTTTAGTAGATAAGAAAGCCCTAAACAGAGGTTGGAGGAGCCCTAAAGGCATCACAAACAGCACATTTAGAAATGCTCCCCTTACCTGTAGACACAAAGGATGGAAAGTGGGTGGGTTCAGTCTGTGGACCAAAAGGGGATTAGAGGAACTAACTGGCTTCTCACAAAATACAAAAAGATGGAACCTTCTCCATCTGCATGCTAAAGCATTAAACATGTTAGAGGAGGATTATCCAGAAACCAGCATATGCTGATTCTTTTTTTGTGCTGGATGTGTCGGCAAGGTCTTGGCAGACTGCGGGGAAAAAAACACAGTGTCTATAAGATTTCAAGGTTGTCACAGATCAGTGACCTCAGTTGAGGTCTGTTATAGTCATTCAGCAATGACCCCATCTTTCATTTTAGGGATTCCACTAGTTTCATCCATTTACTTGCTTTTCTTCCTTTTTCCTGTTTGTTCGGCAAAACAAAATACCACTGCTGTGTTCCTTCTCTGGAGTTTCACCAAGATTGGACCTTCTCAGTGGAACTTTGCCAGATATGTTGCAAAGTCATGCAGTGCATTGCCGTGGAGGAAATGTCATGTAACAGGATGATGAGAACCTGACATAAAGGTGAGTCACTTTAAGCAGATTGATTTAGAAAATATGGGTGAAGCTCTGCAAAACAAAAGTCCTCCTGGGTGGGTGTCACTTGAGTTGGCCAGATTCTTAGTGGATATAAATTGTCATAGTTCCATGTAAATCATCTGGAAAATGATACCACGGTTGGCAAGCTGCTAAGGTAACAAGTATACCACAGGGCAGTGCCAGCTAATGCTGGCTGTGGATCTGCCCGTTAGCTATACTGGTAGTATCAGCTTATGTGAACATATTTGTGGCTCTGGTAAACCTGGAAAAAATGACATTTCCATGGGTTTGATGAGAAGTGAAACATTTGATGCTTTGGTCTCAAATTTTCTGCTGTCTTCCACAAGAAACAAAGGGCAAGGTTTTAGGAATGGCCTTCTCCTTTTTCCCCCTTATGGGGCAAACATAGGAAAAAGTGTTATCTATGGAATTTCAGAACTAGTTCTTTAACACAAAACACCAAAACCACCAGAAATAACATTCTCCTGGAAAATGTAAGCTTTAACTTTTCCCTAAGCCAAAATTGCATACTGATTGCTATTCATCATTCTGCTCCCTCCTATGTACTCTATATGTCTCCAAAAGTCTTACCATGGCAGTCAAGGTTCAAGGAGTAGCTGGATGAAGCCACTATTTCCAAAACAGGTATTCCCCACTTCTCTATTTAAAAACATCCTTCTCCAGGAGAAACTGGACAGCTGTTCTTTGTTGATATCCAGTCTCCCAGGACCTTCAGCAAACATACTTAGAAACCTGGATATAGTCTAGGATAACATTTCCTTCCAGACTTGTCAGGATATGACAGGTTTTTTCCAAGTTTTTTCCAGTGCATGCATGCAACCTGACTTTGAGAGCACAACTCCGTAGCCTTAGTGGTGCTTGTTGAGCCTGCAGCCCACTGTATCTATCCAGCTGCAGGACAACCCACCAAAGGATGATGTTCCAGTACTGGAGCTGTGAAAGCTTCTATAGACCTTGGTGAAATCCAGAATGTTATTAACTGCTTCTCCCTGTCCTGGCAGTAGGAAACTTCAAAAGACAGGTGTGCATTATAGATTTCTCCTCCAGCTTCCACCAGCAGGGCTTTTCTTTTTCCACCTCTCCATTCAACTTTCATAAAATGGGAGCAGGATTATCTGTCTCTCTGAAGAAAATCAGATTAATTAGGGCTCTCTTCAGTAATTACTCACCCTGCTGTGAAGGGATTCCTACAGGTGTGATTATAGCATGAGCATCAAGGAAGGGCCATGCACAGCTTTATAGGTGTGTCCCATAGCATCATTATTTACCCTGGGGAGGTCTGAAAGTAGTTCTTGCTCAAGGCTTGGCTGCAATAAACAGTGTGAGCTTGTGTGCTTTGCATAACAGGACACCACAAAGGGCTGCCAAGGTCCAACTTACTCAGAAGTACGTTATCTCAGCACAGCTCTGCACCACTGTACCTCTGTCCTCTGACCCCTACAACATTCACGGGGCACTAGAGACATTCTGCATTGCACTGGGCTCAGTTGTCCTGTTGGTGTTCAGCACCAACTGAGGACAGATCTATGCATCATTTTGCTTTCCTTTCCCTGTCTCTGTTTCCAAGCCAACCAAAACACTTTTTGTGCTGGAGAGCAAGCCACCTATGACATGGGACCCTTATTT
>NW_020955438.1:869846-907982 GCF_003031625.1 Empidonax traillii | reverse complement strand
AAGAAAAAAGAGGGACTTGGCAGGGTTGAAGGCTGCTATTTTTCATTAGGACAAGATGATGGTATGGCAGGAATGCAGGACAGAGGGGTGCAGATGTGTGAAAGCATTTAGGAAAAGGCACCCAGGGATTAGAGAAGTGCCTGTTCCCAAAATGGGTTGATCTGAGGTAAAGGAAACCTTTGGGATAGGAAGATAGTAAACCCCTCCCCCACCCCTTTTATAGTGGATATAAACAGTTTTACGGTATTTCCACCAAACAGAAGAAAAAAAGAAAAAAGAAAAAAAAAGATTTCTGCAACACACACATGTTCCCCATTAATTAGAACTGCTGTTAACAACACGTTGCGCCAGAGCTGCCAAGAACTGTCAGACGAAGGACAGGGAAGCCCACAGCAGAGGCTCTGCTGCCTCCCGGGGGGGCAGCCACCCGACCAGCAAGCCAGTCCCAGCCCTTCGGCTGGGTCAGCCCCCCACCGCGGCTCGGTGGCAGGGGGTACGACAGGCAGCCGGGCTGGGGGCAAGGCGAAGTAACCAACTGTGCGGGCAGCCCCTGTTTGAATTCCTCCCCCACATACTCCCCTTCAGCTACAGACATTTTCCACAGAAATTCTGGCAGTGTTCGCTTTTGGTTGAGACTTTCAGACTATTTCTGCCGTTTTTAAAACATTCTTAGGGGAGGCGCCTGCTACTTTTATTCACATAAAGGATCCTTATTTTTATGTATTAAGGGATGCGAACAGAGGAAGTGAGGCAGGGGAGGGGAGAGCTGCTTTATGCTTTCATTCAGCTATACAACAACAACACAAATCTACATCCAAGCCGCCTTTCCTCCTTAGCAGGCTACAAATACACACTTTGCTGTAGGCTTTACTGTAGCAGAGACCACCCCTAGCATCCTGGTTTTCTCCAGCCGTCTTTGGGACAGAGGGCTGACTCCTGGCTTTTGAGCATCTCTCACCTTCCTGCCTCCTGGCAGCTGCTTCAGGGGCTGGGAGTAGCTTTATCCTTCCCCTATCAGATCCTCTCAACTCTCTCCTGCTCTACTTTCTTCCTTCAGGGTTCCTGAGTGCTGGTCTGGATTCACCACTGCATATGACTGAGGTTGCACACTGGTGTGCACACAGGACTGACTCACATTAGGATTAAAGCAGGGTCCCGAACCACCTTCTACTATTTAAACAAATGTAGGAAATAATGTTGGACCAATGCAGCAAAGTTCATTGCAGGATCTTGAAGGAGGGGGAAATTATTATTTTTTAAAATAAAAATTATTTCCCCACACTTGTATACTCACAGGCAGCATGTCCAAGCAGCCAGGCCATCAGCAGGCATCAAGATGTGTATCTCCAAGTGGCTACTCTAGGATCCCTTGTGAGGACACGAAGGGTGAAGACATCAGCTATCCACCAGCATGTCTCCTTGACTCCTCGGAGGTTGGTGATGATCTGCTTGTTTTGGATCTTCCTTTTTGTACTCTGTAGGAGCAGACAGGGATTAGCCTCTCCACCCTGTCCCACCACTGTGAGTCATCTAAATGTACTCACTGTCCTTAGTCTCTCAGTCTGGTTATCCTGACAAGTTGCACTAGATATGCTGAGTTCTTGATGACCTGCTGATCAAGGAGGTTTTTTTGTAGCCCTTCTGCTGTTGCCTCCACACCAGACACCTGCCTCGGCCTCACTCAGACAAAGAGCACTTCTGCTACAGGTATCCACAGCAGGAACAGAGAAGGCAAAGTTAAAGACTGCCGTCCTTTCAAATAGCTGCCTCACAGATGCCCATGATGGTGCCCATTTCTGTACAAACTCCAGCCCTCTGACTGCTGGGATGCAGGACTGTGCAGCTGCATAACTGTATTTCACAAACTGGGGAAAAACCCCAGCTAAATCACAAAAAACCACAATCATTTATGGTAAAAGGTTTGGGATACTGGGACACTTTGCTATTCTCATTCTTCCTTTCCAATCCCTAAAATGCTGCTGTTGGAACTGCAGCCCTGCAGTTTTGCGAGGCTTTATAGCTACTATGGTGCACATGGTTTTATGCCAAAAAAAGCACTGGTCCATTAACTACATACATTCAACATCATTTCTACAAATATCATGTGAGGAAATCCTCATAGCTGCTGTCCAAAGCACTGGTGACTTGTTCATGAATGGAAAGTCCTCTCAGACATATAGGAAAACATTCTGGTCTAAAGTTTCAAGAGCAGATTGTGATTTGAGTGGGTTCCCTCTTACACATCCAAGGTTAGGACATCCAAAGGGCAGTATTTTCAGATTATGCTGAGTGCCTTTCTGCTAAGTTTTCCTCCCAGGCACCTTGCACTGAGAGTGGAAAAAGCCACCAGAAGCACAAGGACTTCTGAAGTACTAGAGCAGACTGGACATTTTTCTATGGTGTAAGTTAACAGGAACCATTTAACAGTGTGAATGTAGAACCTCTGGACTTGGTGCACTTTGGGAGAGCTCCTTGAATCACCCGTTCAGATCCACGTGCAATAAGGAGAATGTTCAGACTGAACTCCAAAAGGCCACCACAGTGCTGTTTTGCAGAACACATACTAAGGCTTTTGGTCAAAATACTTCACTTTGGGAGAGTTTATTTTTTTGAAAATATAAAGATGTAGAAAGCTAATTATTTTTCTCTTATATATACCTAATCCATTTATTAAAATTTTTTTCTTTTTCTTTTTTCTTTCCTTTTTTTTTTTTTTTTTTTTGAGAAAGAAAGCAACTTGTGTGAAAACTTTCAAATATCTCTTCAAATACCCTTGCTAATGACATTTGAAAATCTAATTTCACATTTGGGATATATTGCAAGAATCAACAATAGTAACAGTTTGATGTCTGTCTTGTTTCAGTCCAGAGGGGTTGAGGGGGGAGGGAGGTTTGGCAGAAAGTACTATTGTCATGTGGGAGTCTCAGAAATGAGTTGTCTCCTGGCTAATATTCCTCCACTGGAATGGTAAGTAAAATAGGCTAGCAGCCACAGCAACAGCCCAGAATTCTTAACTATCTCTATGGTCATTTCACATCACTTTGGGGCTACCCCAGTTCATACCATTATCACTCAAGACATTATTTCATAGTGATTTCATTAATTAGCGTAATTTGATATATGAATAACACCCACATTCGTTTTAACAGAGGTCACGTTAACTGCACTTCTGCCCGAAAATGTAGACAAGTCAAGCTAAAACAATGTCACAGTTTTAAAATAAACACACAGAAACAGACAATAGTTCATAGGTGCAAAACAACTATGTGATTTCTCTTGTTTTTCTCCCCTACACTACATATCCTTCTAAGGAAGATTTGGGGGGAAAAGTGGGGGCTACAGCATCCCTAACCCTACACGTCTCTTTTACCCTGCAAGGGAGGCTGCAATGAGCAATGGCATGAGTTGTGAATAGTCAGTGAGAATATTACCTGACAAAATAAGGAGCACCAGAAGGGATCTGTGACTCCTCTGTCAGCCTCACTACCCCCTTTAAGAAAGGGGGTAACTTCTTTGAAGAAGTTACAAAACACTACCAGCCTTGAACAAACACTTAGTTTAGGAACCCTTCCTGGTCAGACAATGAAAAGAAAGGACTGAGGTAACCATGCCCATAGCTGATGGAGTAACTGGACCATGGACAGAGAAAAGACGAGGAGCAAAATGACAAAAAGGGCCCAACTTTACAGGACAGAATATTGCAACAGCTGAGCATTGAATTGCTGGAGGCCTAGCACTGTCTTGTATATAGCATTGACAGGACAATAAACCCAAAAGGTTTTTATATGGCACATCTTGAAGATGTTTCCAACCAGAGTTTTCTTTCCAGTCTAATGGCACTGATGCCCAAGAAAGCCACAACACTCCTGAGCTGGTGTTTTGTGCCAGTGCTGCACAGCTGATCAAACAACAGGAGATTCCTGGTTTATCGGCTATGCTCATTTGTGTTGTCATTTGTCACTTTTTAAAAACGTAGACCAGGTTTCCCAAAGCAAACCTTTGGAGAACCATGTGTCAAGTTACGTAGTTTGACTAATATCTGGGCTCAAGAAAGCAAAACAACTCACCCAACAAACCAAAAAAAAAACAACAATAAACATCAGCGAGTTCAAAAGAGTTCAAAAGACCCATTTTTCAGAGAATTGAATAATGATGTATTCTGCAAAGACAAATCCTTTAAAGAGTTTCTGGTTTCAGAAATATTTTTAAAAACCCAGTGTTCTTGGTGCTTTCCAGAGTTATCTGAATTCCTTCAAAAGCCCACTCAAAGTTAAAGAAGAAAAACAATGTTATTCTAATGGAAAAAAAGCATTACTTTTTTATTTTACTACAAGATTTGAAATACAGTTGCAAAAGAAGAGTTAGAAAAACAGAAAGATTCAAGTTTACCTTGTTAATTTTTTTGCTTTTTTGTCACCTGGGATTTTTTCTGCGGTGTTCCTCCTCCAGAGAGGTGCTTCAAAGCAGCTCACAAACCTCCCTATAGTTTCTCTTCTACTGTAATGAACCACATTTTATACTGCAGCCTCGCTTAAGCAGCTTGAGAAATATGCAGGGCAGTGATTTTTCCTACCTAAGCCCATCATTTCATTTAGGAAGTCACAGAAATTGCAGCTAGCAGCTCTCAATATAAACATCATAACTCTAGAGACCATTTCTGTGTACAAACAATTTCAGTCCAGTTTCAGCTATTGCAGTTTCCCTGATAACAACTTGCTATGTTTACATCCATCTGAAATGTTAAAACTCACTGGGGAACAGTGTGGGTTCTTGGTTATTTATCTGTTTGATCAACCTGAGCAACCTACTCAGGATATTTTCAAAAGTCTGACTTCTAGGCAACTAGAACAGTTGGGGTTTTGGTATTACTTGTCCTTTTTTCCTCAGCTGCCTAATCTCCCTTCCTGCTCCTTTAGTGAAGATGTTAATTCAGAGCAGAGCTGGCAGCAGTCCCCCTGCCACCCCAGGGGGTTCCTCCAAGCAGTATGCAGGCAGTCATTAGTCTCTGACTATAGTCTGTCAGGCAGTCCAAGCCACTGGTCCCTTGTTCAAGCCAAACGGGGATGTCACATCCTGCCAAGTCATGCCATAAAGTAACAGTCGAAATAGCTTACGTTTTAAATCCCTAAAGGGCAGCTACCCCATCAGGCTGGTGGATTAGAAAACAGACACTAAAGCGTAAGGAATGGCACTGGGGGCTTTGGCTTACATAGGAGTCAAAGGGTTTAACACCAAACAACAGAAGAACAAAAGAAGAGTTTGAGCCAGGTTCAGCCTAAGCCATTTTACACACCTAACTGATCTGCCTAATTGAGGATCTTTTCTAAGTAGGAGTTTAATATATCACCTTAGTTATCAGGAGGTGAGACAGCTACAGACAAGGGGCATCTGGATTCTATGGTAGGATGAACCACTTTCTAAGAACACACCTCTCATTTCAGTGACTATAGGAATCCTTGGGCATTTTGTGGCATGCAGGGTGAATGGGTGCTAATCAGAGTACTTTAGGCATTCTAATATTTTGGAAAAAAACGCTTGCATTTAGAATGAGGGCATGACCATTACCTTCAATGTGCTACTCTATGAGCAGAGTCGAAGACATATCCTTCATAAAAGGAAGACATGACAATAAGAGGAACAACAGGAAAAAAACACCCCTCCAGTAAAATAGCATTTTTCCCCTCAAAATGAATTTTCCAAAGTCTGTAGGGTTTCAAAAGCTAACTGGATACTTTTGAAAAGGGATTTTCTGGTAGCAAACTGTTTCTGTAAAAATGTGGACACAGCTCTTCCAGGGATCAGGATGATTCAGTGCTGTTGGAAATATTTAGTAGTTATCTGTAGTGAGATGGCAATATTTTGGTTATTTAGACTTCTGACGAGTATGGATCATTACAAATAGCTCATTATGGAGCATATAAAATGAGGTGGTAACTGGATAACTTGACAACAAATTATTTTCACTATACATAAGTGCATGACAGTCTATATTGGAAAATGATAAATTACATCATTCATGTGCCCTGAATTGTCTGACTGTCTCAAGGGGGGTGAAAATCTAGGTTAAATAATGGGCAACTAAACAGAGACATATGTTCAATGTGCACCACAGATCAGAGAGGCAACGAGACACTGGAAATCCTGCAACAATCAATAGTTTTTCTCAAGCGGGAGCTGCCAGTTGAAACTGAGAAATGCAGACACTTCTTTTTCCCTCATAAATCCTCTAAAAGATCCCTCTCTTTTCACTCCACTGAGGTACAAAGTTGGTGGCACCATGGCGCTGGAGGAAGCGTTGCTTTGATTTTCATGCTACCATGTATGGCACTGGCAGTTCAACCCTTTTCCACACACCCCGTGCTGTGACTCCAGCCATTCATCTGAGGCTGCTCTGCAAACTGCCAGGTACTCACGGGTCAGAAAGCAGGTGCCTGATCTCCTCTGATGAAACCATCCATATCACTTGTGCACGCTACTTGCATTTGTAAGGAAAGGATGTGGAGCTGACCCTTGGAGAAAGGTTTTTTGCTGCCCTTGGAGGCAGTACTGCAGGATGACGCTAGAGGCAGGTGCCACCCAGATTGTTGGGGAAGGAATGGGAGAGGTGGTTCCTCCAAAAACAACCCAAGTGAATTGATCACCTCCCAGTGTTTTATCTCTATGCCTTCCTGCCAGGTGCACCTCTGGATTATCCGTCCAGATGGAGGGTTGGCTCCAGAAGGGAGAGGCACGGGCAAAGGCAGCTGCCTGGGCAGTGGGTGGACGGGGTCGAGCCGGCCCTGGGATGCATGCGTGGCTCTGGCCCGGCATTTCGTCTGTGCAGGAGGGGGGCTGGCGGCGGCAGGCAAGCCAAGTCAGAGCATAGCCAAGCGAGAATGTTCTGGCAGCCCTTCCTGGCAGCCTAAGCAAAGTTATTTATCACTTTGTGCATTTTCCTTCTCATCTGTGTACAGCCGGCTCCAATGGCTCAGCTTGCATTTTGCCTTCCAGAGCCAAGCCAGTCCCTTGGCTCTGCTCGGTCTTGGCTGTCCATTCACGCCTTCTGTCTCCTCCAGCTCTGCCTGGAGCAGTGCAGGATCACAAAATAGGAGTAGGTGTCTACAGCCAAGGAAGAGATCGAAGCATCAACAACCTACACCAGTGGCAAAGAGCACATCTCTCTCCTGGATGGGCTAACGCCGAGCTGCTGTTCACTGCGGCTGCGGAGTTGAGCACAGTTGTTTCTGCTGCTCCCAGGCAGCCTCTGCTGGGGAGCTCCAGTGCCTGCCGGCAGCTATGAGACATTTTCTTTCATTTCTTTTAGGGACTGTGCCTTTGCAATGATTTTTTCCAAATTGGTGGATGTAACAACAGTGAATTTACAGCAAATTTTTCCATTCTATGGACTCTTTTCCATACTGCCGGTGTATTTTGCCAAAAAGTCTAACAAGGGTGCCTAAACTGGGCTTGAAAATAATACCAGCTGCATTCAGATATTTATAAGGCTCACATTTGCTCTTGATAAGGGCACACCACGCTCTTCTAAACACTGAACATTGGAAAAGCAGCTCAATACTTACTCTATTACACTTTGCATCATCACATGTCTGGGCAATAGTTCATCCTAGGTTTCAGGACCTTGCCTAAAGAGAGAACCCCTGAATATAGTTGTCATTCCTCTCCTTCTCCCTGAGCCGCCCACGCAGTTTTGTCTGGGGCTGCTAGATTTGGTGGCAGAGTAAACAGCAAGACTGCATTTGACCTTGCCAGGTTTTGGGCAGAGTACTTAAAGCTTTTACATTTCCCTACTGGATGACACACTCTAGAAGCTGCTAGATAATACCCAGCTATGCAAGGCCAGCTCTTGACTACCTTCTAACCAGCTTGGTCCCAACACGGCAAAACCTCTTAATGTTCTGATCGGACACCTTTTTTTTTTTTTTTTTAATCATTCTGATCAGACAATGGAAGGCTAAAAACCAAAACAAAGTGAGGCTGAAAGGGCACCTGGTCTGCAGTGGATTCCCAGAAGTACGTATGACAACAAAGTATGTTGAATAGCAGCTTCCCACCACAAGACCCTAATTTTCACATCCTGAGAACTTTCCAAAACTGGGCTGCAATTTCTCAGATATTGTCTCTGCCTGAAGGTAGAAGAGGAAGTTGAGTAAAATCCCTTCAGACCTTCCGAAATGAGGAGAGAATGAAAAATTGCATTTTCTTATTGTAATAAAAATTCTAACCATTTTTTTCTCTGTAAAAGGCCACATCAAACTGCTTGGAATTTGAAACTTGGTGTGGGTATAGCTCTCATTACAGGCCAGATTCAAAGCAAGCTGAGGTCAATAACTGTGCCTCCTTTGATTTTGCCTGACTCTGAAGAAGACCCTACAGCTAGGTAAACAAATCATAGAGAAAATCGTTTGGAACAGTTGTGCCTATTTTCTACTTGGGAGTTGCCTGGGAACAAGCTCAGTTTGTTTGCAATGTGTCTAGGGTTTATATGTATTCACCAAAGCCCAGCTTTGCTCCATCCTCCTCAATTTTTATTTTAGAACCTTGCTCCATGAATAATCTCCTAAAAGAAAATATCCACCAGCAGATGAAGGGACATCTTTAGGTAAAGAATCTGTAACTAAATCATTTCTACACCTTTTTTTTATAGCTGGGTCACAAGCAGATGATTTGTCAGTATTATGCATCTTTTGTACATACCCCAGTGTATCTGAGGTCCTAAAAGCTATTAGCATTTCACTGTGCTGCCAGGTAGAGAGCTCCCACGTGGGGAACTGAAGGGTAGCACTGCTGACTTCCCCTCCAGCAAAGTCTTTGGTGGACCAAGGACTGACTTGCACATCTCCCTGCTGCTCAAACTTCTGGACCATCCTTTCTCTTGGCATTGGAGCTCAAAGGTCTTTCTTTGTTAAATTCTACTTCAATTGGTTTAATTGTGTTTTCTCGCTGGAAGAGGATTTAGTAAAACAAACAAAGCATCTTACCAATGTGAATACTCACAATTAATGACAAAACTCTAAAACAGGAAGGTTATTTCTTGGGGAGGGAGACTGGTATTATTTTGAATGAAGGGAAGAGTGCAAAGATCTTGCAATATTTGCTGTAAATGGGTTGTTATGGTGAACATTCCTGTCAGCAAGTTCATTAGCTCAGAGATCTGTGAGTGAACAGAGACCAAAAAAATATGTTTAAAAATTCAAGAGCAGATTAGTGGACAATATTTTGCAATCTTTGTTTAGCTCTGCTTCTCACTGAGAATTAGTAACTTTACTCCAGGCCAGATTCAAATAGTCTTACTCATGCAGAGCATCACCATGTTTTATGAGTAACCCCAGTGATATTTAGGGCTATATTTTGGAATAAGATTGGAATCAGGGAAAGACAGTGGGAGGTATGGGCTGAATCACCTTGATTAATAAGTGTAAGATTGTTAGTCTTATGTGTGTCTATATAAATAAACATAACGGGAATAAGGAGGATGTCTGGATTGACAGGCATGTGAAGGAATTTATAAACATCTTTTTGCAACATACAGCAGATTCCTCTTTTAACAGAAGAGAACAACACCCAAAAGTTACTTAATATCAGGAAAAGAGGAATTCGCACCTTCAGAAACAATAGAAGATCAGACCATTTTGCGGGTGAGACTCTCAGCAGTTCTGGCTGTTGCCTGTGATATTACATAAGATCTATGCTGCTCTTCATAGAAGTGATGGATGAAGTTTTCAGAGCTGCTCAAATGTCTTGAAAGCATGTGGTCCATTTTCCAAAAGAATAGGGTCCTTGGGATTCTAAATCCCATTGAATTTCAGCACTTCTGGGAATAGTGTCATTACCTTCTAAATCAGTATGCATTTTCTAGTTTGTTATGTTTCCCATTTCATTTTATCTCTGGGCTCCAGCCAACACCATACATCAATAACAAGATCATCAAAAGGCAGGATTAAAAAGGAAAGCACAGTTGTGCCCGACTGCTCTGTCAAAATGTCTCCAAGACCCATCACAGACTCCTGACGTTACCAGTGAGCGAGGAAGGAACCAATCCAAAGCTCGCTGATGTAAAGGAAAGTCCACTCATTTCTATGGATTTCAGTGGGGCTTGGATCAGGCCCTGGAAGAATAAGGATGACATAAAAATAACATGACATCTGCCAGATTCACCAATATGCTCTGATGTTTTGCCCAGCTCAGTGATGCAAAGCAGATGGAGAGCACTGACGATCCTGGCCCTCTTCAATCACTTACTCCATCTCTCGGATTAGTTTTCATCAGGCATTTTATTCACGACATAAATACATTTATCTCATTAGTGCTTCTGCAACAGTATTTTAGAGGAAAAATCACCACTTTTTAGCTTTATCAGAGAAAAATTTTCTGTATTTTATCATTTAGTGACTACCAATTTTCACTGAGGTTTCTAAGAAGCTGATGATTGAGCCTCTGAGTTTTGCTCAAGTACCTATGCAGGGTTGTAACTAGTTGAGTTTAACTGCCTTTTTCTTCCATACTACTTTGGCCCAAACAGAATGCACAACTCTGCCATTTGATGGTTGCACCCTCAAATAAGGCATCACGACAATTATTCTGCAAAATACAAAGCTTACCTTTAAGTTCAAGTACATCCTTAAATCACATCCAAACTATCACAAATAAATATGTGTACAGTTTGCTGAATCAGTGCCAGAAGATGCATTTAAAAGAAACTAATCCACTTTGAAAATTACCCCACTCTGTCCCTACCCTCCCCTGACTATTGCTATACAAAAAGGAGATACTTACACATGAGAAGTTTGTGTACTGTGTCTCAGAAAAAATACAGAAGGCTTCGTCTGTGGGGTGACCATGTCTAACATTATATGCTAGGAACAAACAAGAAAGATGTAACACAGATTGGACTTTCTGTGTGCATGGTTATAATAAATACAGGTATTAATAGACATTAAAAGTTGCTGAATGACCGAGAAGTTGAGTAGATTGGATGATGTCCCTCAAAATGAAATAATCTATATTTGGCTGCTAATTCATTTCTTCCGAGATGCTTTTTGCTTGACTCTGCATACATTGCAGAAATAACTTGGGAGATTGCAATCTGGCTCCAGCCTCAAGCCAGCTAACCCGGGAGTGAGCACTAGTGCTGAAAGACAAGATCAGAGTTTCCCTATTCCCAACCAGACACATCTCTACAAAAGTGTCCCAAACTATTTGGATAACAGCAGCACTGCTCAGAGCTTGCTCCCTGGCATAAGGACTTAACTGCATTCACACCACATAGGGACCAAAATGGCCCTGAACACTTTTACACCCCCATTTCACAGGCATTTATTTCCAGAGCATAACCTGCTCCTCAGAGCTGAGTGTGGCTTGGGGAGTCTCCACCCTGGAGCAACAATCTCCAGACAGCTAGAGCACATCCATGGATTTTGGCCTGCAGTGGCACGTGTATGACTATGCTTAAACACACAGAGGGATAACAGGAAACATACAAATGCACGAGATCAGGCACAACACTCATGCACAAGCCTGGGATACGTCATTTTAGAGATATTTTTACTTTGCAATGATCCATCACATTTTAGAGGTGTGCAGAAGGATGAGTAAGGCACTGAGACAAACCTGCCACACGCGCTTTGACCAAATGACTTACAGTGAAACTCTACTCCTGGCTGCAGCAAAGATCCTGCTAACTTACAAAGGAAAAAATATTAACCCTGTGTACCCAAGTTGTCCCACTGAAAAGAAAGAATTGCTTGTCATATCGCACTTGCCTTCTCTCTGGACTGTCAATGATTCAAGGCAGGAACTGTCTGTCTCTGAGCACAGCCCCAGCACAGTCAAGTCCTAGCCATGGATGAAGTGTTACACATCACAACTCTTCTTCCTTTAGACTGAACTGCAGTTTTGCCATGTCTAATTTTGTCTTATTTCTCCTGACATTAGAACACTTGGCCATACTTCCTCTTCCCTCCATTCTGTTTATTTGTAGAAAGGAAGAAATGCCACAGAAAAATGGTTTTGTGCTGTTACATAAAGGCTAAGCCAGAACCAAGATATTACTGGAACAAATAGTCAGACAGAGCTGAGATGTTTATTTTCCTGTTGGGGCATAGTGTGATGAGATCATGTCCTATCACAGTCCATTTTAAATCCACTTCACCAGTACCACACCTATATCCAATCTTTCAGTAGCAGTCCAGTTGCCCAGTCTTTTGGGCAGATTTCAAAGTCCTAGTTTTGGTATTTCATATCAGATCCACTGTAGGCAAAAAAATTCATTGAAATACAATGGAGTTGCCCTAAATAGACCACCAGAGAGTCACTTTACTACATGAACAGCAGACCATTGGCAAGGGACCAGGATGCAGTACCTCTGTGTAAGGTAAGAGCACAGTTATGACTCTAGAAACTCACCAATTCTGGGGCATCCAGCAGAGAAAATAATTTCCCATCTGATCTCCTACAGAAATCTCTCTTTTGTTTTCTGTCCATCATAACTGTTCCCACTCCTGGGCACTATGGAGAAACAAGAAAAGCTTCAGGAAAACACCTCCATGTGACTCCTACACTGCAATTTCTCTTCAATTTGAAAGCAAGTCCTTGGCCCCAGATGCCTCACTGACTCCTGCTTCATCCCCTGTCCTAGTCATATGTATATAACTTGTTTATTTTGGAGGGCAGAATAACTTTTACATGTTTTGAGTGACCCTGGGTAAAGCAGCCTTTCTCCAAGGTTTCCCCATCCAGACAGGACTATAAAACAATTGCCCTGTCTTCCATGACAGCTCTGCCCAACAGCTAGTAAAGCACAAACAAGAGATCATTCAAAAGGTCTCATGAATAGTCACTGGAGCAGATTTCACAGGCAGCAATCTCAAGACTGTAAAACATGTTTGATGGAGCATTTTACACTGCTTTAAATTTGGAATTCTTTGGAGAGTGTCTGAGGATTTTTCAAGAAACAAACACCATGCTAGTCCTCTATGCACATGTACGTACACAAAAAAACTCCCTCATGGCATGGGGAGCCGGCATCCCAAGGCTCTGACCTCAGCTGACTCCTCAGCTTTATCAATCGCACTATATAATCAGTGCAGACTAAATAGCATTTGGAAAGTGGGTTGGGCTGGGTTTTTTCCTTTTTTTTGTTTTTTTTTTTTTTTTTTCTCCTCTCCTCCATCTAGGGTATTCAAGAAAGAGAGCCTGTAGCTCAGACATGGCTTGGGAAGCATTTAATGAGAGCTCTCAGCTCGCTAAGATGAGGTGCTGTAGTGGTATCTTAATAGGAGGTTTGGAGATTTCCTTCCCCTGGGGTAGATTCTTTGAATATTTTGAGGTTGTCTCTTCGGAACTGAAAAGGTGGTTTTGCTGCTTCACAGATTCTTTGTGTCCTTTCCTCTCAGTAACCAAGGGAGGGCTAAAACCACCTTGCAGGATAAGACCCCAAAGGGATAGTCCAAGACACAAGAGGACTAACTGGCAAGAGTGTCAGCACATCAGGGTAGCGCCTTGGAAGGCATAGCCTCTAAAATCCTGCTGCTGAGAGGAGCAAGCCCCACCACTTCCACTTTCACCTCTGTCTCCATGGAGTTATCAAACCCAAACCTCCACACTCCTTGCTGGAGAAACCAGCAGCCAAATGTCCTTTCTCTATCCCCATGACATTTTCACAGGAAAACCAAAATAAATTGGCTGAAGAGAAGAAACATTTGAGACTAATTTTCACAGCTCACCCTCACTTCATCCTTCCGCTGCACATCCATCCACAGCCACTTTGAAGCTTTCCTAAACCTCATCACTCAACTTCCTTGACTTTCCACACTCATGGCTTGGTACAACATTTCCCACATACTCTCCCTGCACTCTGAAAACACACTTTGCTTGAAGTTCAATGCCCAAGCCTTGTCAATGGCAAGGAGATTAATCACATCCAGCATTCAGTGCTTCATTAGCAGCTTTCCCAAACCCGGGATCCCCTTCACTGTGAGCAAAGTGCTCACAGTTTTGATCTGGTGACAGCTGCCTCAAATTATGTATTGCTGCATTAAAACTTACTGCAAGTTGATTTGTGTACTTAACTCACCACACGTTAACACACAAACTAACAACCAATACTTAAAATGTGCCCTCTCCATAAAACCACCACTATTACTGTCAGTGTGGGCAGCTGGAGTGCTGCTCGCTGCAGAGCAACACAGAACTCTAGCAATCCCACTTAGATCTTGTAGTTTGTTATACAGTTAGAGATATGTGAATATTGCAGACAAAACAAAATCATAGCCAAAACCTCACTTAAAATCTCCAAAAATACAAATCTTTACTATGCGTCAAAGAACTTTGACTAATTCCATTGATTTTAAACACATTCTTTGCTACTTCCTCTCAGCTGGACACAGATACACAGAGGGAAAAACCCTTCTGATATATTCACAGCTCACAGCCTGACCCAAGTTGTTCTTACATGATTTCCAATTTCTGTTCTGCCTCAGAAACATGTATTATCCATGAGCCATTGGCAGGACAGAACCCAAGACTTTGAGCAATAAAAACCACAGAGTTTGGGGTTTTTTTTGCTGTTGGAGTTAAAGGGCTCAAAACTGGGGTAAATCCTTACAGATTCCTCTAGGTGCTAGAAATGAAAACCTTAACCACTAGTGATACTTCTCACTAGAGGGGAACCTGATGTATTTAATGAATAGATTCATTCACTATATTACATCAGCCATCCTTATTAGCAAATGGACTTGGCACTCAGGTCACCAGGAATAGTCCAAGATCATGCACGTGTATAAAACTGGGCCCTTAAACCACACACAGTCCCTGTGAGGTCACACTACTGTCTTCATTTTATAGGTGGGGAAAGACAGCCTCACATCTGCAATTACAATTTCAGATATGCATCTTTGGACTAAGGTGAAACTTTCACCCTTTCAGATTAGTTTGTTGTCACAAATGCCCAACGGAGTGGCCTTTTTGTTTGGTGTTTCTGATTTCTTTCCATCTTTGCATACTCTGTGACTTTACAAAAGTCCCACCTTTACCCCCAGCACAGCACCCATTTTGGCAGCAGCTCTGTCTGCACCACCAGGCCACCAAGATCCCAGCAGGGAACTGATGAGCCGTCACCCAGCTGAACCTCTGAGAACCTGCTCAGAGCTGGGGGCACGTGAGCCCATTTCTCAGGCCGGTCTTTTCCCTCTCCCTCTCTTCCAATGGGAACTCTGTGCTTCAGCTGTACGGACCAGATAGGCCTTCAATTCTCATACTTTTAACAGTGTTCATCTAGATGACAAACTCTCCTACTCTCTGCTTTTGTTCAGCAGTGGGTGAAATGGAACTTTAATGTCAGCTGGAGCCCCTTGGCGCTATTATATAAAAACAACGATAATAACAAGAGAGAGGTTTGCAAATTAGCAACCCTTGCTACAAACAGTGATACACCCAATTTAGCACAAATCATTGCAGGCTCTTGCCTGCTTAGTGGCTATTTTAATCACTGATGACTAATGCCTGTGAGGGCTATTCCAGGGTTTGACGTGCCTTAAACACAACAAAATAGGGAAATCTTGTAGAGAGAGGAGAGGAAGAGGGCAAGAGAAGGAATCGGCCAAAGCCAGAAGGTTCATCACCAAAAAGCGTTCAGCTCGTACTATCCAATTTGCTGCCGTCGCTACTGCATTTGCTGGGGTTACTGACCAATTCCTCCTCTGAATAACAGCATAATTTCTCTTCTTTTGGTGTGAATCTAGGAAAAACAGTCATGCTCTGGAACACAAACAAAGGCTACCTGTGCCTTCCTTGGTTATGGAAATGGGGGTCAACCTTTTTATTTTCAAAGGGGGCAGAGCTGGAATGCTCCTTGGCAGACCACCAGAAAGGAAATATCTGCTTAAATATTTGACGGGAAGAGAAAAAAGAGAGGAGAGGAAACAATGTGAAGGGGGGTGGGGAGAGGGAACTTTTGTTTCTTGCAGAGGAGAAGGGCTGCATGGCAAACGAAGCCGCAACTCACCTCTGCACTGGGCAGCCCTGCGCTTCACCTTCATGAAGTGAGCGCCTTTCTGTTAGACCACTACACTTATTTTTCTCCATCTGATCTTTCTAAGGGCTAAAAAAGTTTTCCGAGTTGAGTGAAGCTGAATAAAGAGCCACTAAGCAGCACAACCCTCAACTAGAAAACTGTGTTTACCTAAGCCACACTGATCTTTTTTCTCGAGGTAGGTTAAGGCTTACAAGCACTTGAACCCACCAGACAACATCCAGATCACATTAAGCAACACTCTGTAAAAAATACCCAACAGCTTTCTGAAAAAGTTTTCAGAAAAAAAAATTTGGATTTAAAAAAAAAATAAAGAAAGAAATAGAATTGCAGGGGACAAAAAAGGCATTCTTTGGAGCTAAACAGTAAGACAATGTTTGGTAACATAAGTGACCAAAGTAGATTTGGCTCACAGCATCAACCAATATTATTTATCTCAAAGCCATCAAAACCATAGAATGGTTTGGATTATAAGGAACCTTAAAGATCATCTAGTTCCAAACCCTATACCATGGAAAGGGACACCTTCCACTAAAACAGGCCACTGAAAGCTCCATCCAGCCTATGTTTCAACACTTCCAGGCTTGGGACATCCACAACTTCTCTTGGCAACCTGTTCCAGTGCCTCATCACCCTCACAGTAAAGAATTTCTTCTTAATATCTAATTTAAATCTACCCCCTTTCAGTTCAAAATCTTTACCCCTCATAATGCTCCCTGATAAAGAGTTCCTCCCTATCTTTCCTGTAGACCTCCTTTAACTATTGGAAGATTGCTAGAAGGTCTCCCCAGAGGCTTATCTTCCCTTCTCCAGACTAAATAACCCCAACTCTCTCAGCCTGTCTTCAGAGGAGAGGTGCTCCAGCCCTCTGATCATCTTCCTTGCCTCCTCTGGACTCGCTCCAACAGGCCCATGCCTTTCTTATGCTGGGGACCCCAGAGCTGAACACAGTTCTTCAGGTGGGGTCTCATGAGACTGGAGTAGAGAGTGGATTAACCCCCCTCAACCTACTGGCCACTCTTCTTTTAATGTATCCCATAATGCGGTTGGTTTTCTTGGCTGAATGCATACATTGCTGGTCACGTCCAGTTTTTCATCCACCAACACCCCCAAGTCCTTCTCTGAAGAGCTGCTTGCAATCCACTCATCACTCAGCCTGCGTGCATGTTTTGGACTGCCCTGACCCGATTGCAGGGTCTAACACTTGGCCTTGTTGAACTTCATGAGGTTCACATGGGCCCACCTCTCTGTTCTGCCAAGGTCCCTCTGGATGGCATCCCTTCCCTCTAGGGTTTCAGTAGATGACAGCTTGTTGTCATCAAAGATGACAAGAATAGGAGACCAGATCTTCTACTTTCTCTGGTGTAATCTGCCTGACCAACCATGTCATGCCTGGGTAGAAAGCCACCCCTGAGTGCTCAAGACCATTTCCATCAGCACCTGCTAATTTCATGGTAGCCAAGGAACACCATGAACTCTCCAGGGCTAAGGGGGTAGAGATACAACAAAGTAAAAAGCCTGGCAGACAAATACTGCAAACAGTAGGACCAGAGTTCAAAAAATGCAGCATTCCATTCCTGTTCTTTGAGGGCTAATGTGCAGCCTAATTTTTAAACAGAAGATGTGGGGAGACTGGTACAAATCCTTCAACTGGCTTCTCTCTACTACAGCATTGCAAACACACATATACTTTGTGTCCCTGTAAAATCTTAACATTCACTCAGGTCACTGCAGGTTTGGTTTTACGGTGTTGGAGGCTCCAAACAGGACTGATCATAAACAGCTGCTTCTGTTTTTAACTAAGAGGGGAATCTTTTTGGTTTATTGCTCTTGTGGCCACTGAGTACTAACACTGGAAAGCCAGTAATCCAAGTTGCTTTGGACCTATTTCTCAAAATATGTTGGGTTGTTTTTTCTTTTTTTCAGTACATGTTTGTTTACCAATGTGGCTCCAGATTGTTGGCTAAGATTTGCAGACCCCTGGTGTAGCTACAGGAAATATTTCTAGAGTTTCCTTTTCTGAGAAGTCTGCAGCTTAAATAACCCATCTCTTTTCATGAGCCTTCTGCACCAGTTAGTTGCACTAAAGTGGCTTCGCTCTCCTTTCCCTCTTCTGCACCTTTCTGTCCTCTTAAGCCATAATTTGGTGATAGCAAAGCTATCACCTCTGTAGATGCTGGCAGCAAGGAGAATGTCGTGTGGTGCATAGTGCAAGTCCTCCTTCCATTCTTGCAGTTCTTGAGCTTCTTCACTTGGATCTTCTATTTGTTACTCCCTGTACATTTTTTCTTCAAACTAGATATGACAGGCTGTCTGCTTTCACTTGTACATCACAGATCAGACAGGAACCTCCTAATTGACAAGAGGAGGAACTGGAAGTTCTGGTGGTGGCCAAAGCTGGCACAGTTCACACATTCACTGATAAGCTCTGCAGGGAAATGAACCCTACAGCTTATTCTGGCCTGCAACTTGCTAGGTACTCCTGATTACAGAGTCTTCTGGAGTCACTCCATCCTTGGCCAGATTTTCAGGAGAACTCAATGCACTGAGATGCAACATCTGTGGTTTCATTAAGGGATCCTTTGGAAACCTGGCCTGTATTTGGTTGCAAAGACGGATTCTCTTGGAAATCTGGTCTTAACAATTATGAAGAACTCTAGAAAAACTATTTTTGATTTGTTTTGTTTTGACACAAAGTGTAGCTTTAGCAGGGGCTGAAGGTTCCAATGTAACTATTTCATTGAGGCCTGTGCTCTGCAAGGTGATGACAAAAAGTAAAAATATCCTTTTTTTTTTTTTTTCCTTGTCATCCAGAGATACAGAGGTTCCTCGCACAGAACTATATCAAAACCAAAAAGGTTCCAGTCCTAACTCAGCTGAACTTTCAAAGCTGCTTGGAAATCTAATTCACATTAAACTTTATGGGAACTGGACATCCAAATTCCCTAGGTGGCTTTGCAAAACACAGCTGTAACTAATTGCTGTGCAGAAAGGTTTGAGGAAAAGATTTTGATCTAGAAAAGGAGGGAGATATTTCAATGCCAAAAAAGCTTTTGCAATAGATTCTGACGTGGTATTCACACTGCTGATTCTGGGCTATCTTGTCAATGAAGTAAACGGAGCCATTTTATAATAGCTAATCCTCTCTCTGTAACTCTTCATGCACCTGCAGAGGTTATAAACTAAGTGGGAGAAAGAATTTCTTTTGCTGAGTTTTTAGTAATCCCTGCCACTGCAAACTATAGGGCTGAAAGGTTGAATAAATCAAAACGACTGATGAACAATTCATGCCCAACTCATTCCTATTGAAGAAATTGTCACATTCCATCAGTGAGGCTGGTAAAATCTGTGACCATCTCAACCCTTATCAAGCCTTAATTTCTTCTTCCTGTTTTGGCAATAATTTAACGTTAAAGGTCACAGAGTGAAATGCTCAGAGTCAGGAAGCTGAGGAGTTCTGATTTGATAACAACATTATTTAGCCCCACGAAGCCCCACTTGGTATTTTCTGCTCCTTTGTTCCTTTTCAAGACCATGATCCATCTTCCACTGAAGACAATGGGAGCATTTCCACTGAATTTAATGAGACTTGGATCGGGCCTAAATGTCAGTATTACTCTATTAATATTTATGCTGTTGGAAGTATGTCAGAAAATATACAGGATGTGCAGGGTGGCTGACTGAGTGATGAGAATCATAAATTTTCCTGACAGTCACTTCTTCACAAATCCTCAACATTTCTAATCTTACCATAGCAGTAATAAAATAGCAGGATTCTAACCTTCTCCTCTTACTGCACAAACCTTTCTCCACCGTAATCTGTATGAGTTGGCTCCAGAGCTGTAAAATCATCTGCGTTGAAACTCCCTATCTAGCTCATGTCTAGTCTCTCTTTCTCTCTCACACACATATATAAGAAATTGAAACTGTTATTTTAGAAGTTGCACATTAAGTGGTCAAAATTAAAAGGTTCTCAAAACCGACAAGCCGGATGATTTACAGTGTTTAAAGATCCTTAGCTTAGCAGTCTTCACAGCCTTCAAAGCGGAGGAGCTGAGGAACCAAACCTGTTACTGCAAGGCTCCCACAAACATGACAAGTGGCAACTACTCTGAGAAGGTTTCTCCAGGCTGTTCTCCTTGGTGTTTCCTCTCAAAATGAGGAAAGGGCCAAGTAGTGTGGCAACAAGAGGAGACTGCTGGCTTGCCACGGGAATGCCTGTCACCTCAGGGTGTGTGGCAACCACAGTGGTCAGACCCTCTTTGTGCAGCTGCTCCAACCTCCCTGTTGCTGGAGAAGTGATGGGCAAAACAGTCCCAGTGGCCAGAATTTTTTGTTTCCCTTGAATAAGTCTCCAGACGGTCGGATTCCTCCCTGCCTCACCGCCCCTTCCCAGTGAGCAGTGCTTGCCTGAGTGGGTGGAGGAATGCGGGCAAGCTCGCAGCATAATAGTCAACTGACCACCAGAGCTGTAGAGTAAGGTCACTGGGGAAAAACAGTCATTGAAGAATGTGGTAAGCTATGCCCAAGCTATGCGGGAGGAGGCTTTGTCTCCTTTGGCATGCTGAGCCTGACCAGGGCCACAGACAGGATGGCAAGGGCCTGGGAGGCACTGAGAAACAGGCAAGAGCTGCTCTAAAGAGATGACCTGGAAGGGGTGGCTGCTAAATATGTTTGCAGGACACCACCTCCTAAATCTGCTTAGTTACCTACAGGCTAGACCACTAGACTGAAGTGTAGTATGAGGGAACAAGGAAATTACAAATTAGGTAGGTAGAACATAAAAAGACCAATATAAAGGAATTCTGTGGTACTGTTGAAGATACACTGCTGCCAGTATCCAGATTAACTCACTGCAGACTAAGAAATACACTTTAAGTTAAGAGGCTAAATCATAGCATGGTTTAGGTGGAAAAGGGCCTTTTGGGGTCATCTTGTCCAATTCTCCCTGCTCAAGCAGAGTCACCTTGAGCAGATGGCCCAAGACAATACAGCGAACTTCAAGAGACACCTGTTCAAAGTGCCAAGCTTCTTTTGTATCTGGGTGGTGAACTGTTCCTAGGCACAGCTTCCTCTGTTCCTGTAAAGCTAGCAGTCCAACTTCTCAGCTTGAGCCTATCAGTCCAAAACCCCAAATCTGAAGGATCCATTACTCATTAAGGGACCTTTTAGTCAGTGCAAACAGGACAGTCCTGGCCATTTCTCATGTTGCTAAACAACAGTGTTTGCAAAAAGAGAATCTAAGCATTGAGACTGGGACTTTCATCAAAGTATAAAAGATTTTATACACCAAAAGTCCTGAGATGCCGGGCAACTTGCACCAGTATGATCCCTTTGAAATGCCCACAAAACCAGCATTTGCAAGATTTTTTTTAATTTCTGAAAATATAACCGGGCAATCAGTTCCACAGTGCCTTTGGAAGGGTGTTTTATCGCTCTTGTGATGGGTGAAAGGGCAGGAAGCAGAGGGACAGGATGGAATTTTGAGCATGACCCAAGTCCTGCGCCAGGACACAGGGGAGGGACACTTTCCGAAAAAAAGAGAAGCTTTGCCATGGGGGAAGTGGACTGCCTTGCCTCCATATCCTGTGGATCCAAACTTCCCCCTGAGCGTGACATGCCTTATGAAAATATGCATGCAGACTTCTCCAAACTGCTTCCCGCTCCACTCTGGCAGAAGGGCCAGTTCTCGACAGTCTGAGATTTTAGCAAAAAACAGCCCTGCCACTCAGATCATGTTAGTGCAGTGGAAATGAGGGAAGAGTCATGCCTAATATTACATTTTGGCTGGAGATTTCCTGTGGAAAACTCTGACAGGAAGAAAATAAAGCATTTGATGAGATGAGATGTGTCACCAAACGTATCAGCTCTCCTGACTGCTTGAAACTGAAGATTCAAATAATGGCAAAAACCCCCACAATGGTTCATATCATCAGGGCATGAGGTTTTCCCTTCTTTCCTCTACAGAGCTAGCATTTCCTTTAGGAGAAGTATCACAGACCTGTCCTCTTCACTGTATATCTCTTAAAAGATACTGGTGCTTCACAGAATCAGTTTTTAGTCTTTTTCCTCTTTTTTTTCTTCCCACGGAAAATTGTAGTTCTATTTATCTCACTGTGGAGCATTTTACAATGGCTTGACTCAGAAAGCATAAAAGCCCTTTAGAAGTCTTGGCTAAAACTAATTCAAATTTTGACAGGTGCTTATGTGACTGGGATTAGTATTTCAGGTTCTACAACAGTTTATTGGTTATGAAAATTATCATTCTCCTCAAAGTGTTCAATTTAACTAAAAATGCTTTTTTCAGCAAAAATAGTTTGGAATTATCCAATTGTAGCACTGAAGGGCAGGCAAATAAGTAATTTCTTAGTTGCTTTGGAGCTGTCTCTCTCTAGCCATTTACTATTTTCATTCAATGAACCCCCACAAAGTCCTTATCAAGCCTGAAATTACAGCAAAGCTTTAAATTTGAGGAATTTTTGTCCAGTTTGCAAACCTATGTTGAGATAAATTCAGCATTTACAATCACTCTGGGACACCAGTAGTGCTTTCAGGCACTTTTTTTGTTAGAAAACTTAACATGCTAGGAATTTAAACAAAGGTGATGTATCAGCAAACGACTCTCAGACAGTGTGATCTCATCTCCCAGCCACGCAACATTTGGGAACAGGAATGAAGTTTGCTGCCCTTTAGCAACAGAACAACAAAGCAGACAATAGTTAAAATACCCACACAATTTAAAACACAAATGTATCTTCTCAAACCCGCCACCTCCCTTCCTTTCCCACCGCACAGAAGATAGAAATGTACTATTTGTCATCTTATAAAAGTTCTGCACAAGGAGGGATGTAGGCATTTTTGGTTTAGACATGGAGGCAAATAGCAACTCACTTTTCAAGCATTAACTAGATGAGAGCAACACTAGCATCATCATAAGCTCAGTTACAGTCTGGACAAGACTTTGGGGAGTTCTTACAAGGGCAGCTAGAACTGAGTGGTCCCAAGGACTCTTGACCAGGGGAAGAAAGCAAGCTCAAAGCCCTCAAGCCAGGATGCAAACTTAGAGCGTAAGCTGGTGACCCAGCTTCCCTCCTTAGCCTGCATCTGGTGTTTTAAACCCTTCAGACCAGGGATTGCCTCTTATTGTGTATGAGATGGAAAGGGATCCTTATCTCTGGGCATCTCAGATCCATTGTAATACCAGTCAAAAAAAAATTTGTTTTCTTGCTTTTTCCAAGACTCTGCTTCCATTCAGGACATGAACTGGAATGAGTAGAGGTTTAGGGAAATAATAGAAATAAGAGAAAAAGCAGAAGATATAATGAAACTTGGTATCCTTGGTATGCTTGCTGAGCCCAGGAAGCATTTCCCATGGCTAAGATTTTTCCTAACATCTTCTCCCTGTGTAATTTTTTTGTGTTTGAGTAAGACCTGAGGTTTACGCCCATTAGTGGGACATGTCTCCTCACCAGCTCTAAATTTCATTATATCTGTAGAAACTGAATTATCTTTGAAATCTCTACTCCCTTCACAATTTCGGTTGAAACCAGCTTAAGAGTCCAAAAGAAGGAAATGGAGGGACAAGCAGGTGCACAAGTTCATATATAATGTACATTTGCATAAAGCTTATTTCCTTAGAAAATTGGCTAGAAAAAACATGCAAAACACTTTCTGAGGTCTTGGGTGCTGGAATTAGATCTGCCTTGGTTTGCCTATATCTACCAGTCAAGGCAACAGCATTATGAGCATGCCCATTAATGCACACTGCAGTAATTTGTGCCTGGTTGTCTCCTTCATAAAGGAGATAAGACCACAGAAAGTTGAGGTAGATGTAGAAAATAAAGAGTGGCCTTACTGAGCCAGGTTGAAAGTTCATCTAAGTGGGTATCTTGTCTTAAGCAGTGGCTAAAACAGACACATAAGGAGGAATAAAATTCAGCAGACATATTTAATACTTTCCTCCAGTGTTCTCTTCATTTCCAATAATTTTTAACCAGTAACTTCTTAAGAATGACATCACTACACATTTAGCAATCTCTACAGATCTCTCTTCAGTCAACTTATGTCAATTTGCTGTTCAGAGAAGTTTGCTGGGATCTGAAGTTTCGCTGTGTTTCCTGAAGACATGGGCCAGTTTTGAAATACAGCTTTTCAGTTTGCTCACTTCTGAAACCTTGGCAAAGAGGCAGCGGCTACCATGCAACATCCCAAAACATTCCTCCTCTCCTGCAACACACCAGGGGAGAGCACAGTGCAAAGCAGCTTTAATAACCCTCAAGCTGGACTGGGCTAGAAAACGTTAAACACACACAGTCTTTCAGACACTAGAAAATTTATGAAGGTAAGAAGAGGTGCTATCCTTTTGCATTTAAACTCTCCCCCCAGATTAGACAAACTAAAGCAGTCAAAGGATTCTCATCCCAGTGTAGGTTGCACCTGCAAAGGATTTTGCTGGCACAACCAAGCTAGTCAAGACTGCGACTCCCCGCCGTACTTGAACTCACGTAACCAAGCACATAAACCTCTGGAGTGGAGACCTGGCTGTGATTCAGCCAAAAGCAGACATAAGCCCTGAGCACCTACGTTTGCTTTTTGCTTGTTTTCCACAAGCCTCTCCCCAGACAGGGCTCTGACCCAATTCTCACTGAAGTCCACAAAGGCAGCCGACTGGCTTTAGGAGCTGGATGGCACCCAGCGCCAGTCTGAGTGAAATGCTATCCAGTGTCCCACAGCTCCAGGCCTCCTGCCCCTGCAGCTCAAAGCCACCACGACTTCTGCATTCCCCCCTCAGCTTAGCAGGATGACTAGTGCCAGCCCTGGCACAAACAAAGCTGCTCAAATCCCATGTCACCATTCACGCGGGGCATGATTGCCACCATCCTCTGGCACGCTGACCTCTCCCTGCCAGTCAGCCACAAGAGCATGCCACATCTTGTGTCCACATTTTCTTTCCTAAGAAAGCCCTGAAGGGCTTCTTTGGCACATTTCACATTGCTAGTGAACAGCTCCCTTTGGCTTCCATGTTTACATCCTTGTGGTTGTTAATTTGAGAGAAGCCTTTTATTTTAGACACACACACACACCCCAACTCCCTCTGCAGGGGGGGGAAAATGTGACCTTTAAGACTGTTTATACCAATCAACAAGAAGCCCTCACGCTGCCAGATTCCAGGAAACACGAGACCGTCTTGGAGTTTGGAAGAGGGAGGGGAGCATGGGTGAGGAGAGGGAGCAATCAAGGTCAGGAGTTCACAGACAGGATAAAGCAGAAGGCAAGACAAGCAGGCAGAGTGGCAGGGCATGCCCTCTTCATTCAGAGAGGCAAGGCGATCGCTGGCAGCTCCATCGACGATGTGCGGCAGACCAGCATCGCAGGGCATGGAGCCGATGTCCCAAGGCGATGGGAGGAATAAGCTCATTGTGGTGGCCTTGCAAAATGAGGATGGCCATTTCATCCTCAGAAATCCCTCAACGGGTCTTCTCCCAGCCTTGCAGCGTTTCACTGAGGACCAAGAAAGATCTGGGATGAGGAGAAATTAATGCAGTCCAGTTTTGCACTCTGGTGCCCGCTGTGATGAATAAAGTGTTTTTGACAAGACAGGGAGAAAGATGAAAATATTTTCCCACTGCTGAACACAAAAGTAAATAAATAAGTAAACAGACAAGCATTCAAATCCAGGAATTTCCTTTCATTGCCAGCATCAGCTTTCAAGGGAGTAGCACCACAAATTTTTTCCTAGCATTGTACTGAGCCAAATGAGCAAAGGTTGTGGTTTCAGGGATCCAAACTTCAAGTGTCCTAAGAGGCAGAGGAAGCACTGGAAGCTCAGGACTGGCATGAAACCCATGGGTGTCCTGTGCACAAAATGTCAGTACCAACAGACAGGAGGAGTTGCTTCAGCTTCAAAGGCAGTAACATCACAATCTTAGTAGGTTCAAGAGTCACTGAGGGGAAGAAGAAAAAGGGAAAAGCATCAATAAAAACCATGGGAGAACAAATGTGGTGGGATAAACTGAGATGCTGTGATACAGCACACCACTTTTGGGCAGCTGGCCCAGTTCAAGGCAGGGGTTTTCGGGACAGAGGTACAATTTCTCCCTCTGAGTCCTCTCCCTAAACAACACATCACAGTGGATGTCAAACTCAGCCCCAAGGTATCTGGCACACAGTCAGGATTTTGACAATTTCAGTTACTTTTGTGGTCAAAGCTCTCTATAATTCTATACAGTTACAATTATAGGAGTGCGTCTTGTTCTCATTTACATATATCTTCTTCATTGGGTTACACAATATAACCAGAAGTGGTATTATTTGGCCTATACATTGCTTTTTTTTATGTTGTCTGCTCAGATATATTATTTATGACACATTAGATACACTGGTTTCTTAACTAATAAGGCTCAGAAATTTTTTTAATGAAAGACTATGATTTTTAAACAATCATGCTGCTGCTTCTCTATTTACACTCAAGGATTAAATAAGACTGTGAGTAGTTGTTAGCTAACAATTGGTTACTGAAACGCATGAGGTTTTTGTCTTCTCATTACTGAGGCTAAAGAAATGATGCTTCTACAATCACACTGATATTGCCCATTTGAGTCCTCATTTCAAGGCACATGCTGAATTTGAAACAACCACGTAGATTTCACACCCATACCTTCAGCAGCACTGAACATGTTGTGAAGTAGAATAGCAGATGGATGTCACAGCTGGCTGTGCAGACATCAAAAGTAATTCTCTTTTTAAAGACAGTTAGTTGTTCTTGGTCTTCTTTTCTTTTCTTTTTTCTCTTTCCTTTCTGTTTTTTTTAAGTAGAGCTACCACAGTTTTTCTGTTGGGTAACACGTGGGACTTTGACAGCATCTGGGATTTGTGTGCTAGGACAGTCACCCTGTGCAAGCCCTGCACAGCTGGTGGAGTGACAAATGTACTCACTTTCCTTGCTTGAACAAACTACCAGAAGTCTGGTTGTGAATATGAGCCTGTTGTAAAGTTTGTAGGCTAAGGCCAGTCATGTCATCTCTAAAACTTGTGTCCACTCATCTGCCAACATGCTGTTTGCAATCTGAAAGATACTTCTATTTTATCCCTGCATTGTCTCATCAGTGAAAGAGATTTGCAGGACAGAGAGAGCCAGCCTTCAGAGCCAGCAGTTACTTGTTCTTCCCAGGGTCCTGTTTTCAGTATAAATGCTTGGTTTAGGTTATTGTTCCTCCTTTTTCGTCTTCATTCATTTTGGCATTCCGTCTTGCCATGCAATTGCAGCTATTCAACTCAAAGATACAAAGGATTCATGAAAATGCTTAAAGACCAAACGGGTTTGCTCATCGATGCAGACTGCGTGTCTTATTTTGTATGACCTTGGGAATAGTAGTTCCTCTGAGAAATTATTCTCAATTCAGATCCTCAGGAAATGTGTCTTGATGGGATATAAATGAGAGAAATGAAATGCAGATGATTCCTTTTTGGCTTCAGCTCCAAGAAGGCCCATGCCATGTGATTATCTTTGGTCAACTACCTTCTGGTTACTTCCAACTCAAGCACTGCTCCTACCTGCTCAGGTTTGCATCACCCATGTTTCCTGTGACTACTGCACTATCAAGGTAAACAGCAATGCAAATCTGGCATTTCCTTCTGGTTTTCAAGGTCTGATTTTCAAAAACCTTTGAAAGTCACAGTGGAGCAGTTCCAAGAGTCAGCTCATCCTTTAAAATGAAAATGCAGATTCAGCCTGCCTAAATATTGCCAAACTCCTTGTATGCAGAGTTTCCCATTTGCTGGCAACAGCTCTTCGGAAGTGCCTGTGAAGTAAGAAATACCAGGCACAGAGATTTAGCTGGAAACCAGCGGCAATCTCGTGAACTGTCACTTCTGCTTCTCTTGCTATTTTGACTTCTCCCATAGCATTGGAAAATCAAAAGGAAACAACGTAAAGGAAAGAACACTCAAAAAAAACACAGACATTGACACAGCAAAAATCATGTTCCTCCTTGTTCCCCAAGACACTAAGATACCAAACTCAGAATCAAACTCTTGCTATTCTGATAGAAACATTTAGTGGAAAATTTTTCTCCATTCCATGATACTTGTCCATCTTATCATGAGACAGCATGTACCCCTACCAAAGGAAAAATTGTGACAGGAAGGTCAAACACTATCGTCTCTTTCACTTGTTACCCCATCCTAGTGACCCCTCTGATTCAGTCATCAGGAGGAAACACCAGAAAACCTCTTTTGTTGAATGGATCTTTTTGTTGTAAAAACAAGGATGTCCTGCTCACACTCCCCCCTCTATTCAAAAAATCACTATCTTAAAGAGGACTTCTTGAAAGAAGTTTAAACAGAATATAAGTACGTATTAAAAAAAAAAAAATCAGCATAATAATAAAACCTTTCCAAAACAGAGTTTAAAATCCCCAAAAGCAGGACCAGACAAGGGACTCCATGGACTCCAGCGAGGAGTTCACCCTGCTGTTGAAACTGATAGCACTTCATACAATGTAAAGATGGATAGTAGAGTCAAACTAACGTAAAGGCAGATAGATCAGTAGTCAGGTCATGGCCAAAATCTGGTTCAACCCCTGGAAACCTAAAACCACAAAGGACTAAAGCAAAAAATTTAATGATAAATCAAAGATACCTGATACTTTCCGAGCTCCCTAGCTCAACAATCTTTACAACCAGCAAAGGGGATCAGAGGTGTACTTTGTGGCTATATTCTTGAATATCCAGTTTAGGTAAAAGAGTTTATTATTCCCAGGCTATGATAAATATCCTAGCTGCAACCACAGCTGTAAAGACACAGTCAGGATTATTTTGAGCATCCATCACCCACCTGACTTGAGCCTTGTGTCTCATCACCTAAGTAGGGGGTGCAAATCTCATTATAACCACCAGAGTGAGTCATGTGTTACAACTTCTGTGTGTGTCCATTACATTCAAGAATAACCTTCCAGCTTCTCCAGAGGGAATGGTAGAGATGGATGGACATCTCTCTTTGATCTGAGGAGTTCTTTCTCTACCTCCAGTTTGTCTCCAATTGCCTCCAAGGTCACATCATCAGGACGAAAACGGCATCCCCTCCCACCCTCGCATATGAATCTCATCTCCTATCCTCAAAAACCACAGGCTACACATGTTTGCTGTTACTTCCAGATGTGTCCACAACTTGAAAAGCAGTGATTTCAGAGGAAACAAAACCTTCAGAGCTAGCAGAGCTGTCTCCTCCCTTATCTTCAGTGTCTGCTCAGGTTGTCTACATAGGTAACACCAAACAGTTCTGGGGGACTCAGTAACTCTCCACGGAAATGTCAGAACGTGGACATGTTAGACACACAATGCAACTTAAAGTCTCTGTCTCAGCTCACTGTCTCAGAATTCACTCCTAGAGATCCTTGGCTAAAACCCTGCTAATACATATCTAACAAGAAATCATTTTGGTGTCCTTCCCCATGCTGGAATGAAACAGATGTCTGCAGAACAATAGCAGTGATGGCACTGACTAGGACCTGATTGCCTTGACAGATGCAGTAGCACGTACAACACTAATATATCTTAATCCTAATGTCCTCACTCATGAAACCCTGGCAAAAGGCTTTGTCCTGCAGACATCTCCAGCCCTGGGTCTTTCTTCAGTAGCCACACTGGAGGTCCCTTTTGGTGGCCAGTCATGGGTATTGTGGTGAGTAAGCACACAATATCACTTCTGTGTGGTGCTTAATTTTCCCTCGAAGAAGTCAGAAGAAGGAGAGAGAAAGGAGACAGCCTGACTCACACCAACACCTGGAGCATTTGCTCCGCAGCCAGAGTGCTTCTGAAACAAGAAGGGTTTGTCCTGACTTTTGGGAGTCCTTCTCAGAGCAGCTCTCTTCCTCATCAGCTGGTGACAGCCCACCCCCTCCACACCCTATGCTGTGGGAAGTTAATTTAGAAGCCAACTTTGCCATCTGTGGACTACCCCATGCTGGGAAAACCCTCAGCTGGGGAGATCTGTTGTCTTTACAGAGTGGCACAAAGAAACTGGAGCGTGGGAGAGAACATGGACCCAAGAATCCTTCTAATTACTTAACAAAATTTCTCCATGCATCCCCCGGATTCCACCTCTTCCACTCAAAGTACCTAAACATGTCCCTATAGTGATGTCTGTTGTTGACATCAGAGGAGACTCACAGCAGCACTCCTGCTGCTGCCCTCAGCTGAGTCATGACTCATGAACAAAAGAGATTTTGACCATTGTTATTTTATTATTTTCATTATTTCATTCATCATCTTAATTTCCTTCTCTCACTCCTGGCCAAAAGAGGAAGAAAGACATACACACACAAAAGAAAAATGGGGGGGGGGAAGGAAAAATCCGCCAGCATGGTCCACATCTGGAAACTGATTTCCCAACTCCAGAACAAAGAGTTCTGCAATTGTGGCTCCAAATCTCCTGTTTGTGTACTCCCATTATGTAAAAAGTCCTATAATAAAATCTAATGGAGAAGAAGCCCAAGAGCCAGCAAGAATTATTTGGAATTTATTAGTGAACAAGATCCATTCAGAAGTCCTTACAGAACTATAGATTGGACTAACAAAGTTATTAAACTAAAAAGAAACCTGTAGGAACATTTTAGTTTCAGAAAAGTTCTCCCTATAGATCAGACTTGGCTTAAATAATTTCTTTAATCCCAGCTGAGCTACTGTACCATTTCTGTTACTTTCCATGTTCAGAAATATCACCCTTTCCAAAGTTTAATGCTATACAGGGACGAGAAAAAACTATGAAGACACAAATAGAATGCTAAGGAGAGAAAAGAGGAAAAAAACAATTCCAGAAATCATCATTTTTCAGCAAGGAAAATGGGAACAAACAATTCCCAAGAAAGTTTAGGATATTAGCCATTTTTGACAGCAGAAAGTTTCTTAGAATGGGTTAAAAATCTACTGCTGACACTTTTAACAGAAAAGGAATTTGCAAGTCAAAGAAATGCTTATGTGGGAAAAAATATTCAAACACATTCAGCTTTTAATTTGAAAACTGTAACACCATAGAATTTCAATGGAAAGAAAACACATGCATTGTTGAGAAATGGCACAGTGCACCCCACTGAGACAGAAAGAAAAGGATTATTAATTGAGAATTGTTAAGGAGAGGACAATCATTTGAGGACTTCAAAACAAGATGCTTCTCTAACCTGTTTTATCACATACAGACATGCCCAAGAGTCATGTGTACTTTGGATTCCATTTCCACCTCAGGTCTAGCCTGGATGGCAACCTAACTCACTAGCACAACATTAAAAGCCAGGGCTCTTGTGCGGCATGGATTTGTCTGTTAGCTCCAAGCCAAGCATCCACAACTGCATGCACATGAAGGAGGGTACATTGTTCAACGACCTCCTGGCCATAAACTCTTTCCTCACTCCTCTCTTTTCTTTGATGTTACTGTACTTAATGTTCAGCGTTGAATCATTGGACTTCACCTTACATCTGGACCCTTGGGGTGCATTACAGGCATGGAAAGAGAAAGGCACTGCTTAATAATACTTTCCAAGTACAAGGAAGAGGAGATTCCTGGAAAATCAGGTTAAGACTGTCCAAAAAACTTCTTCGAAGAAACACGGCAAACTGTATATAGCTATTTACGGTGGAGGTGGAAGTCAGACTACTCTTGAAGGCAAGCGGCTGCTGTCCAGACAGAGGTTTTAATCATCATTCCAGTTAGTCACTGAAAACTAAACACATCATAAGTTGGTGGGGAATAAGGGCTATGCCAAATAAATAGCCTCATTATTCTGCAGGAACTGCCCTAGGTCATATATGTTTACCTGCACTTCTATTTAAGACGAACCACAGATCCACAACTTGAATTTTGAATGCAGAACTTGAATTCTGAAACCAATCTTCTATCTCCATGCGTGGAATTACTCAAACTACAACTAAATTCTTCAAAAGTATTTTTAAAATGAACACTGTTTTTTTTTTCTTCAAAAGAAAATTCATTTATGAGCATTTTCTATTCCCCTTCCTCAAACTTTTCTAACTTTAAAGTTAAAAAAACCTCACAAAACCAAGAAACTTTATCAGCTTTGTTTTTCTTCATTCTTCCTTGGTTGCTTCCTTTTCATGGCAGAACAGAATAAAAGCTGATGAGAAGGTGAGGGGGGAAATAAAGAACACTTTAACAAATATTTTCATTTATACCTTTTAAAGCTGGAAGTTCTCAGAGCTGTTTTCTACCGCTTTTCTGAGATGGTTTTCAATTTTTGCCTTGCTTGCATTTTACTGTCAAATGAGAAAACTGAACTTCGTTTTTGAGCTATGCTCAAAAGCATTTGCAGGAAACACTATCAGATGATCTGAATTTATCATGCCTTCCCTAACATGCACACACACAATCCATGCACAAAACATTCTTTCTACCTGCAGATATGCTCAGCTCTCAAACTCAGCCCAGATGTGATCCAGTGGCTCAGCTCACTGAGTACCACACGCTATCTGTTCTTCTGTGAAGCATTTTAATGCTGAATCTCAGAGTCTATAGGCATCCATCTCTATAACACATGACCACGACCTTCTGTTACCAGACTTACCTCTGTCATAGTTACCCTGCTCAGAGCAATGCAACTTTAGCAGAGCATACACTCAGCTTTCAGGTCTCAGCAGGGTCTGCAGCCTCCTTCCCTCTAAAGTCATAATTTCTCTCATTTAGCAGCAGCTGAAACAAATACTCAGTTGCCTGGTTTCCATCCCAAAGACCCAAGTTAACCACTTGAAGACAAGGTCTTGCATCTCCCCATCACTTCCTTGAACTACTTCTGCCCCTTTCAAGGATGCCAGCTCACCTTGGCACATAGCAGTGCTCTCCATTTTACCCCAACTGTTGCAACAGTCAATCCATTTCTCACACTCCAGGTCTTGCAGTCAGGTGAAATGTACATTTTTTTTGTTAATATAAAGCATTTTCTAGCCACCTTCATGCTTGCTTAGGAGAACTTGGAGATGTTATCTGAATGCACTTACAGCTGCTGTAAAGAAGTAGGTACATATTTCAGTCACGTGATTTTTTCATCCAGCATCATGGTGTGTCAAGACTTGACTCGTGACTTTTGAACGCTGCCAAGTCCAACAACACTGACCATGAGCTCTGAGAAGTTTTGATGATTTACTGCATGGGAAGTGGGGACTCGAACTTGTGATGCTGTTTTTCAGTGCTATGAGCAAGTCACGTGTGCTGTGTGTTTCAGTACTGTCCCATGGAGATGGCATGCACAAGTCCTGCCTCACCCATTCTTGTCCAAGCCAGCCTTGGGACAAACTCCCTTAAGGACTTGCGTGGGGTAGAGCAATCCTTCACGGGTGCAAAAGCAAGACTGAGTCCTGCTCCTCAAAGAAATCCATGAGAATTTTTGCCTTTGGCATATTAACGGAGACAGGGTCTTGCCCAAAGCACATACCAAGGGAATAAATCCTCCAGAAATATGAATTCTTTTTGCCTCATACCAAAACATTCATAGTAAGCCCAAGCAGCACTCCACAGCAAAACACTGGCAAGAGGAAATGCTAATAAAAAACTAAGACATCAAAAAACAGCAAGAAAAACTTCCCAGAAGAAACAAACATTAGAAGAATATGCTGCCCATTCAGTCAAAAAATGCTAACAAACTAATGCTGTCTCATGATGAAACTGAAATATTTACAGGAAGAGAGCACAGAATTTTGGCTGACAAACACAAAAAGTATCTTCTAGCACAATTCTTTTCTGTGCACAACAAAGGGGAGACAAAATAGAGGAGGGAAAGTGGGGTAGTAAAGGGAGAAAAAAGAAAGGGGCAAAAGAGCAGAAGAGAAAAAAGCAAGGGGGCACAAAAGAGAGTAGAATTCACACTAGGAAGTCTTGCTGCTCCTTAGTTACCTGCAAGTAGCCAGAATCATTGGCAACTCACTTAGGCAAGGAACAGAGACTTTTTACTTCCCCTACATAGAAGCGGAGCACTAATGGAGCCTGCCAAGAGCACGCACAAAACATTAGGCTGCCCAATGGGACAACTGGGGCCAAGCGAGTGGAAAGAACATGTCAGCTATTAATTAATTTGTTCTATATTCATGTCATTATAGATAATTACATGAGTTGGTTCCATAGCCAGAGTGTTCCTCAGTCACTAATCCCCATGATTCATGACCAACAGTTGCACAACACGGCTGTCAATGACTTCATCATGTTGCATGGAAAATCCTCTCTAGATACATGCGTGTCCAGTGACTCACTTTGACACCTTGGGTTGACATTTGCAACGTGGGCCAAGTCTGTCAATAAGACAAAGACACTTTTTGTAAGGTTGCCAAGCCATTAGCTTGGGTATCAAACAATGGAGCACTCAGGAGAAGGCAGGAAAAGGTAACCCTCAAATATTCAGTTCATGTATGCAACAGCTGAGTGCACTGGCACAAGGAAATACTCGAGGGAACATCTCTTCTCTGGCAGCAGCCAGAAAGAGTACTACAGGCCTCTAGTCCATTTACATGTCATAAGCAAGGAGAACAGAAAAAATACTCTGCACAACACCCAAAGTCCACAAATAGGAACATCCCAGGAAGCTCTCAAGGACCAAGGCATATCTTTCCATTTAGAGAGAATAAGATGTTTCAGAATTGACAGTCATCAGGAACAGCCTGAATCAGAAGAGAAACATTACATAAAATAGCACTCAGATGTCAGCTGGGAAGAAGCAGCAAGATATACCATAAATCCGTGTGGGATACAAGAACTTCCAACCAGGACTGGATAGCAGAGCAGCTGTCTCAATCCATTTCCACCCTAGAGGCACACATGAAAATGGGAGCTGTAAACATAAATGGTTTATGGAACTGAGAAGGTGTCAATCAGTTCTCTCAACTCCTTCTGCAGTCCTTTGTAAAGTCTGTAAGAAAAATCAAAACCAAAAGAAAGATCTTGGAAGCTGCATGTAGCATGAGCCCAGTATTGAATCCTACAAAAAAATAGCATGATGCACATAGAGATGCTCAGAGGGAGTACAAGAGAAATGTTTTTACTGAAGAATTGTTTTAAATGGTGGATGAAAACAATCATCCTAATGGTTCTGGTGACTTGGTCTTTCTGCAAGAAAATAAGCATAAGTGGGTAAAAATCAAGTCATTTTGTTCAGGAAAATCTGAATTTTCCATTTGAAATGAGATCTTATCTTGCTATAACATTTTTTAGTCAAGTCTAGAGCCTTTAGTGTTTCCTTCTGCATACTGTATTCAAAAAAAAAAAAAAAAAAAAAAGCTCACAGTTTTTAGTTCAGTAAGGAAGCCAAGAAAAAGTTACTTGATTCCTCCCATCTTCCTTGGTATATCAGTCATCCACCCAACTCAACTCCCAGTCATTACAAAAGCAGATGCACCTGCTTCCCAGGCATCCTCAAACTGATTCACTCACAAGAGCCTCTCAACCACTATAAAAAAAAAAAATCTCTTGGCAAGAGTATAAGAGACTGTAGGTAGCACCATGATCTCTAAGAAACCCAGAGTTAATACTGTGAAAAGAGGCACAAGCAAGGCCTGATGCATCTGCTAAGATTTGCTGCTGCTCTGGTTGTATCACAGATGCTCTGCAGCAGAGGAGGGAGGACAATCTGATGGGGGACACATCTCATAAGTGAGAGTATCCAGGTACTCTGCTGCTCCTTCATAGGCCTGCTGTTGGTAGCAGCTGGACTTGCAGTTGTCCTCACCTCATCATGTCATCATAGATACGGGGAAATGCTTTTTTCCATCTGACTTCAAAGCCCCCCAAGCTGGCGTTGACCCCATGGGGAGAGAAATCACAGCTGTTGATCATGGCACCTATATGTTCACATTTTGCCAAGCTAATAGTGAGCCAAGGGCAATATATGCTCATGTCAAGGAGACTTACATGGCACTTTAAGGCTCTCACCTTCCCAAGGGCACAAGAGAAGGCATGACATAGCCAGCTCTCCCCATTGCTCCCCAGAGAATACTCTACTCACCACGGCCATACCCATTTCTTTCTGCATCCCTCTGGCCCTGCTTCAATTAGTGACACCCTTTCACATGCCAGGCAAGCCATGCTGCTGCTCCCCTGACTTGAGCTACTTGTTACCCTAGATCAATACTAAAAAAAAAAAAATTTAAAAAAAAATAGCGCTCTCTTGGATATCATGCAGTGCATTCCAGTTCCTCCCCAGTCAGTGTTTGTGCAGTGGTTTAAATACATGAAGAGTTACATAAATGCTAACTATTATTATAATGTTCCCCTCCTTCCAGTCAACTCCCCCCACAGACTCACAGAAACATTCCCCACCTCCCATTTTAGCACGTTCATGGCATCAGAAATTACCCTGTTTTCATTTACCCTGCCCTTTGCCATATGATCCTGGCCCTCAGAAGCTTTAAATAGTCTGCATTATTATGAAGGCTTGTTAGAACTTGTCCCTAATCACTCCAGGAATAATCCTTGATGGGTTTTTTCAGACTGTGTGTGAATATTTGTACAACCACAGGGCTCTGGCTCGCATAGGTCCCTCCTAGAAGGAGAATTAAAGCTTCATGTTCAGTACAGAAAAAATGGCGCATAGTGGGGGCCATGTGGGGCAGTGAACCCATTGTGCCTGCATACACTAAAGTTCTTTCTCTTTAGAGAAGATCTGAAATGAAAAGGTGCATTCCAGAAAAGAACAGGAGGACCATATTATTATGTGTTGATAGATGTCAAGCAGCAGAAATCAACCTGCCCTTTAAATGCATGGACACTAAAAATGGTGCAGTCAATGCTTCCCAGAATTGTGCTTGTTACAGATGGTCCCAGAGCTCGCACTGTTTGTGCACAAGAATTCCTGTGTTAGAAATATAAGCTCTCTGCTGGGGTACAACCCCTCTTGTCTACTTTAAGATGGTGATATAAATTGAGAAAAGAAATAGAGAAATCTGATGATTAATGATTAATAAATGTGTTTCTCAATGGCTGGTAGGAGAAAATCCAAGGCAGAGATAAACCTGCTTTTCTGGCGTGGTTTCCAGCTGCAAACTTGAAGAAAAACAAACCACACAGTAGTATGACAATACAAAGACTCATGCCATGTAGGCTGCAGTGTGTATCAGGCAGGGCAAACAGATAACCAGACCTTTGTTTACCTGGGGTCACATTAGTCCACCGAGATAAAACTTCTGGTATCTGGAGATTTTTGCAGTCATACTATGCATTGACAATATTATCTCACCCACTACATTCTCATGACACCATACATACCAAAATGGTAAGTGGGAAGCAGCTGAGAGACACCTGCTAAAATAATATCATGACAAAATGCCTTTGCACCATAGATCAGCATCCAGTCTGCCCAACCATGTAGCCTTCATGTTTTCAGATGATCTTTGAACATATTGCTGGGCATCTCACCATCTCTAGGACACTAGAAGTGGTATCTGAAAGAACTAAGATCAAGAGAGGAGTTTTGGTGCTTGTCTTTTTGTCTCTCAAGCCTTTCAAAGGTATCAAAAAAGAGAAAGATTATACAAAGTCTTTTGGAACCATGAAATGCTGATGTGATCATCAGCAGGATGGTTTGGAGATTTTATCTGATATTAATATCTTGTAGTTTAGTGTTTGGTAAAAAAACAAACAAAAATAAAACAAAAAAAATAAACACAAAACAAACAACCCCCCCCCCAAAAAAAAAAAAAAAAAAAAAAAAAAAAAAAAAAAAAAAAAAAAAAAAAAAAAAAAAAAAAAAAAAAAAAAAAAAAAAAAACCAGAAACACAAACAAAAATAAAAAACCACAACGAACAATATATAACCTAAGAATCACAGAATGGTTGAGTTTGAAAGAGACCCCTGGAGATCATCTTGTTGGACCCCCCATTCTCCCCTTTTGAGCAAAGATCTAGAAGAAGTATATTCTGCCCTGCCCTCATTAAGTTGTTCAAATCCATTTCACTGACTTACAAGAACAGTACTGTAAGTAGTTAGATTTAATTTAGAGCTGTTACCAGTGTCTCTTATAGACTGAGTGATCTTTTCATCACTGCTACAATTTTTGTAAAAAGCTAATAAGTATAATCGATTAGGGCAGTGAACCTGGTGTGTTCCTAGTATATCAAATGT
>NW_020955438.1:846834-869825 GCF_003031625.1 Empidonax traillii | reverse complement strand
CCAAAAAAAAAAAAAAAAAAAAAAAGGCAAGTTAATTGTGGCACTTCTATTTATTATGTGGGCTACCAAGATGAAATCAGTGCTTAACAAAAAGGGAAGCTGCCTAAATGCCTGAGTGGAAAAAGGGCAGCAAATGGAAGGAAGTGCTACATGAAACCACACAGACTGAAACTGAGATAGGTGTTAAGCCTTGAGACCCTGGGCGCCAGGGCTGCCCCTGCTGTGGGTCTATTGAGGGGATCACAAGCTGCCAAACAAAGACATTTGGAAAAGCTTCCAGCCATGCTGAAGAAGGTCCATTTTCTTGATGGAAAGTTGGCTCGCTCACAGGAGTGTCCACTTTCTTATATGGACATCGCAGGCAAAACTATGAAATAATACAAGAAAATTCTTTAAAGGGAAAATTCCTGCTTTGCTGTAGTCCGTGGAGGATTTTTCAAAGGAAATGTCATTGTTTTGCACTGCGGGCAGCCACTCAGAGACAGGCAGAGGTGAATTTATCTTACCTAAGAGCACACACCAAACCAAAGACAGAGTCAAGCATGGAGGAGCTTTGGTATTCTGATCATGGAGCAAAATATAGCTCTTCAGTTCCCTGGCATCCTAGGCCACAAGTCTGGGGTCACAAAAGCGGGAATATTCTGACTCTTTAGGAAGCTACATATTTCTGCTGTAACACAGTCAGGCTCAAAACAAGTTGTTGAAGAAGATGGACTTGGCTTTTTCACGGGCAGAACCCTCTGAAGGCCAGCACTGGCTGCCCTCCTTAAATACAGGTACTGGCAAGCAGGGAAGGAACTCGAGCATGCTCAGCACTAAAGTATGAGACATTTCTTCAAGGTGCAAAGTCAAATTTTGCACAAGGGTAAACCAGTGCTGCAATGAGCAGGCAGTTACAGAAATTATAACAGTGACACACTCAAGCAAAAAATGTTCTTCAACATATGCAAGGAGAACCAAGTCTGTAGAGGACACAGAAAACAACTAACCACCCCCCCCCCCCCAAAAAAAAAATAAATAGATAAATAAAATAAATAAATCTGTGAAAGCAGGTCCTACTTTAAAGTTGGAACTCGAGGGAAAAATGCACTAAGAAGCAGTCATTCCTAGAGAATATGCCCCCAGAGAGGAGCTTGAGGACACTGTGAGCACAGCCTTATTCTAATGGATGTTCAAGTAAACACGCAGGGGGGTCCTTACACTATTTCACCATGTGGACCGTGCTGAGTTGTCCAAATTAGAAACTGAGACTCCCTGCAAACTCCAGAGAGAAGGGCAGACATTTTTTGAACATGATTCAGAGCCCAGAGGGTAGGAACCTAGCTCCTGTTCTACTTATGTGGTCCAAACCACCCCCAGAGGTGCCTTCCCCTCTTCTTAGTCCACACTCAGTGTTTAGGCTGCCTGACATAGGTTCCCTACACTAAATGGTGAATATTACACAATGACAGCAAATTCCTGAAATCTTCTCTGTGTGGTAAGCATGGTATGAGCCCAGAGGGAAATAACAGAATCTGAGATGGGGAACCTGATTCTGCCTCATAGCCTGGAATGGCAGAGCTGTAACAAACACTACTCTTCTTTATGACTGTTATTTATTTTAGAACTTTGATGAAGTCTGGCACATGCTAAAGATGGAAGAAGAAGAAGCTACTTTGTGCATCACTAGACATGTGCATAAAACAGAGTCCTGTTCTGAACAGGAGAGGGAGAAAAAGCTCAGCTATTCCAGATGATAAAATCAGATCTTCTGTAGAGGTGCTATGGAGAGATCATACAATAACTGCAAACAAGAAATAGAAGATTTTACTGAGATCAGAAGGACTTAAAGGCGTTGACTAAATCCATACAAACAGTTGTGGTGGACACGGCTGAATTTGAATTTTACAAAAGAGCAGTTTCAGCTCTGGATGCTTTGAGCATCAGTCACTAGTGCCACACAGCACATTAATTATTTAGCTACAGTTAACTATTGTATTCTTTACAGGTTATCAGCCAGGAATGACACATTCTCTTCAAGTATGAACAAAAATACATACAGGAACAGAGGAGGTAAAACTGCCGAACAGGATTTTGTACATTGGACATTGTAACACCTTATCAGGTCCCAGACGCGTGAGATCAGAAATGCCAGCTGGAACCCACAGGGCTTATCTGGGCACTCACAAGCATAGGAAGAATGAGAGCCAGAGGAGTTTTATTCTATATGAATCCCTGAATGCTGCTGCCATAGATAAGGAGCAAAGTCCCAGTTTTCACTAAGTCAATGACAAATCTCAGTTTGACTTCATTTGGGCTGGGATTTCCTGTCCAGCATCCAGGAGTAAAAACCAAACTAAGCACAGGAAAAAGGCAGCAGAAACTACCAAACTTGTGCATGGATCATGGCTGCAATTGTTTTGCAGCCAGTAGCCAGCCTGGTTTCCTGAGGTTTAGAACCAGACTTTATGGGGGTTTAGGGATAATTTTTGGTATATGAGGACGTTACCCTATGCACAAAGCAACAAAGTTTAACAAGTCACCTATTGTTGAAGGGGCTCCTGGGGCAGGAACCCCATGTCATGTGAGTGGGGGCAATTTCAAATCACAGCAATACACCAAGAGGAAAGAGTTGTTGGACCATGGACAAATAAGAAAATAAAAAAAGCAAGCAGCAATCTCTCAAAGCAGCAGCCTAGCGTTTTGCACAAGGCAGTGGTTTGCTGGAGGGAAGACCAGGGCTCATGGCAAAACTGTGCCAGACTCAGTCTCCTTCAGTTGAAGGCTTGCAGCATCACCCACAGGAAAGGGCTTGGCTACCCTGTTCTTATCAGGGACAACCCTCTGTCCACCAGGAAAGAGAGAAGGTGCTCACACACAAAGAAAGAGAACAAACTCCCTGTCCTCTGAGGCTATCCAAAATGCTTCAGGCTACACTTCCCCTGAGTAAGATGTAGGCCTCAAAGACAACAGCAGAAAAAAAAAAAAAAAAAAGGCAGGTACCATGCTCTAAGTATTAGAGTAAAAAACTCACCACTCATTCAGTGTTAATATGCTCTCTGATTGGGGGGCCCTAGTTATTGCCAGAAGACAACATGTAACAAATTTCAGCCTGCTGTTGTCATTGGGACTGCTTTTGAAAATAGTCAAAATTTCAAGGGAAAGAGAGGCAAGCACCTCTTCAGTTTCTTCTGCCTGTTTCTCATGGAATCTTGACTCTCCTGTAATGGCTGTGATAGCAGAAGGAGCACCCACAAGGGTGCTGCCTGCACTGCCCATAAGCTGTGCCAGCAAAAGCCATGGCAGGGCCAGCAGGGACCTGAGGAACCTCTCCCAACTCTTCCAGCCACCACAGTGACCTTCCAGCCCACTCCAGTCACCTCAGCCCAACACTTTGCAGGAACGAGGTCACCCTCAGCCGCATCGCAGCTGCCCAGGCTGTGTCCAGTGCAGGACACTCCAGTGTCACCAGGAGAGATAGCAAGGGCTTGTTTTTGCCCTTTGGTGGTGCCTCCTCTCCCTTGCTCTGGGTGTGTGGGCTTTTTACATGCCAATTAAGTGCAGGCTGGGGCTGGGGTGGAGGTGCAGCACGCCAAGCCTCTGTCTTGCTGCCTCCGTACTGTCACCTTCCATTAAGCAGCTGGCGGCCGGGAGAAGTGGAGGGAAAAGCCAGCGGCATGTTTGGTTTGCTGTTTTTGTGGGCACTTTACAACTTCAAAGGCTTCCCTCTGGTTCACAGGGGGCAAGGGGCAGAGGTCAGTAGGCACGGTTTGACCTCCCTTTCACCTCCTCCCCGAAAGAGAGAGAGAGAGACACACACACACAGGAAGAAGAAAAGGAAGAAGAAATCCTGGCAAACACTTTTATCCTCTAATCTTTCTTCGCCTTAGTGCTGTAGAGGCTTTGTCCAGCAGACAAAGTGCCCTTCAATGTCTGACACTTCCATGCTGGACTCTTCCTCCTCTTGTCCAAGGAGAAAAATAAAGTGAAACACAAAACCAAAAAAATGGGGAAAAAATAAAAAAAAAGAAAATTATGCTCTTAGGGGCTGCGTTTTCTCACTTTTTACTTTTAGGGGGATAGAGACAGAGGTTTTTTCGTTGACTTCTTTTGCCCCTAGCTAAATAGCTATTCCTCTATATGTAAGCCCACCGATTGCATGAGGGAGGGAGAAAACAGGCATGATTGTTCAAGATCCAGCTTGAGATATAAAAAATGCATTTTCTTGTCTTTAAAGACAGCATTGTTGTATTTATTTATTTATTTTTAATGTCGAGGTCGCTAGCCCGGGGCACTGAGGAGTATGTTCGAGTTTCAGAAAGCTCTCCACAGCTGGTGATTATATCCCTTGCAGTGCATACAAAGGCATTGAGAAAGCAGCAGAGAAAGTAAACAGTATCACTTCTGGGGATGGAGGGGGAGAGGAGGCGGGGGGCAGAGGAGGAGGAGGAGGAGAAGAGAGGCAGATGAAATTTAAACTGGCGGTCAGCCCAGGCACCAACTTAAAACAATACAGTGAAAGGAAGCCAAAAAGGAAAAGAAAAAATAAAGCAGAGGGGTGTGTATAGAGACACACTCTGTGTGTGCACACGAGTGTGAAAGTGCGCGAAGCAAAGCTACAGCTAGAAAAGGAAGGACGAGGTTCATCACAGAACAGAACAGCTTCCAAAGGGAGGTTTTGGGGGCAAAGCCGTCATCCTGAGTGTAAATACATCTACAAGCATTTCTAATCAAGGATAGCTGTTCACTGCTCTCAAGAATGAGGGGAGGGAACCCACACGATCTAAAAACAGCAGCCCCAGCCTTGTTACCTCCTGCATCCTTAAAACTAAGAAAAGGACAGGCAGGTCCAGGCCATAATGTAGTTACCGATGCTCTTCTGGCTGGCACAACTCAGACTTGGGCTATGCTTGTCTTTCAGCTGGCTTTGGAAATCATGCTCTTAATTGACTCAAGGCAGTTTAATCTTAAGCTACTGCCTTTCTCCAGCATTTTGATTTGACAGTATGGGAGAAAACAGAGTCATGACTGGGTGGTGGTTTGGAGAGCCAAATGTTTTATGTGTTACAGCACAGGGCACAAACTGGATGTGGTCTGGTCCAAGCTTGTACAAGCCCTCCTCACACAGACTGGTCCTGGGTGCTGGCTGAGGCTCAGTCCTCACCTAACAGAATAGTTCTGGCTGTGTCAGAACTTCTCTGGTCATGGTGACCGTGAATTCACTGGAATAAAGTTAGTCATCTCAGTGTGGGGGAAGGGAGAGGCAAGCTTTTTGGAACATCCATCTGCCTGGGCAAGGCTAACAAGCCCTCATTTGTAGACATCTATATGTGTGCCTCCACAGAAATGCAGTTGGAAAGCTTCTGAAGAGAAAATGTACCTTGAAAAGATCAGACCAGCCTGTTCTTTGGGCTGCCCATCCAGTTTTCTGCTACCTTTCACACCCAGAGGAGTCAGGCATCCAGCAGGTTGATGTGTTCTCTAAAGCACTCCAGCAGTTGCCCTCTCCTCCAAGAAACAACACAAATCTTAGGGCCACAGCTGCAAGCCCTGGCAAAATATGGCTCTCACCTCATATGGGAGAGCAGCTATGCAGCTACATTTCTGGCTGAGCTTCAGCGCTCCTGGTGGTATTTTACAGGAAGGTTGGTCAAGAGACGTGAACTCCAAGTGCTTACTACATAGTGTGTTGTTATTTTGAATTAAAGGCCTCCCCAGACAAACACTTCTGCTAGCTCACTGGCCTCCTGTGCAACAAGATTAGCTGGCTCAGTCCTCCTCTGACCAGAATTTAACCCTTGACTCCCTGTCACCAGTTTGGGAAGAGAAGAGGCATAGTAATAGGGGCCCTTTTATGCTATACTTTGCTGTTTCTACATATGGCCTGGACCAGAACCAAAGACAAAGCAGACTTCACTGACAAATACAGCAAACACCACTGCACTCTACAAAGGATTTTTCAGTTCCCTCCACCTCAAGTCCTTGTGAAGATTTGGTATGGATTCAACTGATCTGGCAGCTTCTTGGAGGACTTCTTGCCCTATCTCCTTAACACATGTGGTATTTAAAATCTTCTACCACAGAAACTGCTACAAATGATTCCTCAAGGTGATAGTAAATTAGATTCTTAGCATCCCATTAGGAAGGGCAAATAATTCAACATTACTTTGAGACTTAAGTGACTATGGTACTGAAAAGAGATTTCATTTAATTTTCATCAGACTCTCTAAAATTTATGCACTGGTTACTCATAGGTAGTTTTTTGCTTGAACAATACTAGTTACAATAGGCAAAAATCTAGTTAGATATTAAGAAAAAAAGATCCACATTTAAAGCTAGTCACTGAAACAGGCTGTTCAGAGAGGTTGTGGAATGTCCATCCCCAGAGAACTCAAAATTGGACTGGGCAAGGCCCTAGGCAACCTGAATTCATTTGGCCCGGCTCTGCAAGGGCTTGAACTGATGACCTCTGGAGATCCTTTCCAACCCATATTAGTCTGTGACCAGGAAAGCCAGGTAAGAACCTGCCCAAGATACATACAGTACCTCATGTCCAAGTACAAACATCAGCATGGAGGCACCCCTGTTGTGGTGTTTCCAATACAAATATTACCATGGTTACCCTTTGATTAAAACAAACTCAGTTATACTTGTCTGCTTCCCAAGGGTAACTATGCAGTCAAGCCAAAATAAGAGATTCTGAGTGCATTAAATCTCAGATGTTGAGTCTGTGAGCCCACAACCACCTTATGCATCCAACTGCAACCAGATCCTGCAAAGGGTGGTTGAACCCAGCAGACCAGCGCTAGCACACTCTAGGCAACACTGACACTCCACATGGGCAGAGTCTGGCTTGCAGATGAAGGATAGGAGCAGGTCACCAGCCTCCTCTCCATTCAAACATTGACCAAAAGCAATCTCACTCCCCATTCCTGCACTAAGAGCAAATTGTTTTGGTTTCCACCAAACGAGTCCATCTTCACTTTCCTTGCACTGAGGTCTTTTTGTGGTGACGAAAAAAAAAAGGTTTCTATAAAAAGTAGGGTCTTCGCCTACCTAGGCACGTGGCTAACAAATATAAAGATCACCATCTAGTGGCTTACAGGAAAGATACCATCTGTCATATGTCTGCAAGTTTGATGACCAATAAAGTTGTTGTTACAACATATTACAAATGATTCTTGCATTCAGCCCTTAAGCAAATCAGGCACCTACACAACCACAGACAGAGAAAAGTTTCTGATCCCCAGAAAACTGATGGTCATCTCTCCCTGCAATCAAACACTGACCTCTTCCTCATCCCCCTTTTCCCCTACGCAGGATTTGGGCACGTGGTAAGGGATCTAGGACTTACTTTAAAGCCCAGAAATTAGGTGCCTATTGTAAAACAGGCAAACTCCTATGGCAGTTAATATATGGAGACAGATACAACCAGAGGATGATGCATCCCATTATTTTGCATGGAGGAGGAAGACAGCTAGGATGAACCCTACTTATGGGATCCCACAGGCTGGAAAACCAGTTATCCAGCAAGTATGAAAGCCTCTGGAAAACTTGGCCTGTGAGCAGCCCAAGGGATAGTTTATGCCAACACTTTTCCATTTGCATCACTGGAAATCATACAAGTTGAAATATTCTTTAAATACTACTCAATAGAAAGACATGTCTCCAATTTCTGACAAAATTTTTATTCAGCTGGAATAGTTCTGATGAGCTTTAGTTCTTTTTCTTTTAGGAAAAATTGGGAGAAATGTCATTATAGGTACCTCTGGAAAGTTCTACCCATCCCAGGGAAGGTCTTACATTAACATGACTGTGATGCTCCTAGTCCACAAACTAGCACGAGTATTTCTTCAAATCTTTGTGCTGGGCCACGTAGGACATCCCTTAAATATCACGTCCCACCACGTACTTCAGGGGCACATAAGGAGGTGAAGTACTACCAGCACATGGGTCACTCATTCTAGTGCCACTGAATGACACATGGCAAGGCCAGATTTGAAGATAACAGAGGGCAGTTTAATTCTAGACTGCATTCTCTGACTACTTCACAGAAGCAGCCCTACAAATTTTTACCAAGGCAATCTAATGGCTTAGAACTGGAACCAAGTCATACATCTAAAGTGTCATTTTGGCACATCTTCATGTAAAGCTCTCAATTTTCCAGGCTGTTGAAACCCACACTGCAGTGATCTGGGGAGAAGAGAAATTTTCTACACAGTCTCAAGCCCAAAATACAGATTTGTCCTCATTTCTGTACACAAACTCAGTTATACTGCATCTTTCTAATGGCCTCCCTTAAAGCTTACAGGTGGATATTGTTCTCTTCTCCCACATAACAAGTGATAGGATGAGAGGAATTGGCCTCAGGTTGCACCAGAGAAGGTTTAAATTGGATATTAGGGAAAATTTCTTCATCAAAAGGATTGTCAAACTCAGCCACCCAGCAAAGTGGTGGAGTCACCGTCCCTGGAAGTACTTAAAAGCCATGTAGGTGTGGCACTTCGGGATATGGTTTAGTGGTGGACATGACAGTATTTCATTAATGGTTGCATTCAAGGATCTTACAGATCTCTTCTAACCTAAATGATTCTATTTTATGATTTCTTTGCATCACTCAAGATGCAGCCATCCGTTACGCATATCTGTGGTTATCTGGAGATAAAGAAACTGGGGTTTCAAAATCCCTCTTCCTCTGTGACAAGATAAAGAGACCTGTGATCACTAAGACACAAGAGAAACCACTTAGAAGCCACCACCAAATTTGTACGGTATTCATCACATCTATCTCTAGCTGACAAAAATATGTATCTATGACAGTCAGCTAGTCTCCTGTTACAAGCTCTGGAGAAATGAAGAACTATAGAAGGAAAGTAGCTTGGACGCTTCATATAAGTTGGGACAAACTCATCCCTGGGGCTGCTCATCCCCTTCTCCTCAGAGGGCAGGCAGCCTAGATAAGTAGCTTCAAGGGTTGAGGTTAGATTGGAACTCCATGCTTTGAACTTTACAGTGATATGGTATCTCTTTGTGGTCTTGGGATCTGAACAGCAATCAACGTGAACAAGAAATTCATCAGCACTCCTAGTGGTTACATCGTCCTCCAGGGGACTTTGCATCCGGCTCAAGGGATGGACAATTTTCCATAGTCTCAGCAATAGCTTTTGTGGGGTATAAAGGCAGGACCCCTGCAGACCAGAAGTAAGATTCAATGCAGTGGGCCTAGAAACCACTGCATGCCTTTAACTAAATTTGGCTGCTGAAGGGCAGCTCTAGTGGGATGAGGCAAAGAAGTGCTATTTTCCCTCAGGAAAGCTAGCTTTATTTTCTAAAGGTTAATGAGAAATAGAAGAAAATTAGGCTAGCCAAAAGAATGAAAATAAATGGGTTTTTTCTTCTTCTTTCTCCCTCGTTTTTCAGAAAAATGCATGGCTTTGGTTTTTCTGCAGGCAGTTGCTTCATATCAGTGTACCATGTGGTGACTCAGACATGTTGTTATTACAATCCAAGCCAAAGGGGAGATACATTTTATGAGATACATGAGTTCCCCTTGTCTTTCCATACTGTATGCTTTCCTAAACAAGTTAAAAAACATAGTCAAAACTTTGAGGACAGTTCGTAGTGCCTCTTGGCGGGCTGTAGACTGACAAGCTTTCAGCTAGCAAAGCTAAAAGAAGCTCAGGTTTGCAACAAGCTCGCACGTAGCATTAAGGGCAGAATTTGGTTCTAAGTTCCAAAAAGCAGCAGGGGGGAGGACAGGTAGAACAGTAAAGATTTAGAGCTTTTAACACACACCTAAAGGGAACTAAAAGGAAAGGGCTTTGGTGAGAGCTGATCTAATGCCTACAGACTCACCACTGAGATCCAGCTACTTTTGCTCAGCTGACAAGCAGTAAAGCATTCAGATGCAATAACTCCAGTGCACTCAAACTGCATGTCCAGAAGAGCCAAGACCACCTTTAAATCAGATTGCTTCTCCTATATTACCCCCTCCTAGCAAAACTTGAACTGTCTTAGTTGCTCACCCAGATAAGAACAGCAAAAAACAGTTATATATCCTGAAAACTCTCCATGAAAGGCTGCAAAAGCTCTCAGCAATTTGAGTGCACTGGCTAATAACTTGCCCCAGATTTAACCCTCTGATGTAAATGAACAGTAACTACTGTGCAAAACTCATCTATGGTAGGGAAAAATCTGGCATCCAGCTGACCAGGTTTTTTTCTAGACACAAGTCTGCCTTTTGAACTCCAAAACCTTTGACCATTGTGAAGCCACCAGGCCTCAGGGGCGCATGAACTAAAAATAAATAAAAGACTTGAGGTGCATCTGGTGGAGCCAGTGGTTTCAGAGAGAGGTTACAGAGGAAACGTTTTGACTGTGCTTAAGTGCTGCACAAAGCCAAAAGGGTTAATAAACCCTCACCCCTCCCATACAGGTAGAATAGGAGAGCTTTTAGAGTTTGAAACAATCTTCCAGTCAGAGGAGATATCAGATGGCTCCCAGTAACAAAGACATATTCTTTAGAGTCAAGTTATGAGAAGCATTCCCTAAGGGAATGCCATAAAAATCGTCTGATCTACTAGATGTTTGTGGCACTCACCGCATGTTTTCTGTTCCTCCCCAGAGATGATGTTTCTCTGGCACTAAGCACATTGTCATTCTCAGCCTACTCTGACAGGCCAGATGTATGCAAATGAAAAGAAAGTTCAGTAAAAATCTAGCTCAGACTTAGATGCCTGAGCTCTTTGAGGAAAGAGAAAAGAATGAATTCCCATTACATTTCAGGAGGGCTGGGCATCCCAGCACATAACCTCACAGGCCAGAGATTTCGGATAAAGAGCAAAGGAAAAGGCTTGAATTATTCCAGAACTCCTTCCACTACCTCACTTCCAGACAGATATGAAGTGACAACACCCTGAAACAAAGCAACACAACCGAGGAGAACATTATCAGATTACTCAGAACAATTCCCATTGTTAGTGACCCAGAATTCGTCACTTAGAACAACCTAGAATTGGGATCTCAGGCAAGTGCTCAAAGCCACTTAACCCTTTCAGTTGTGTCATCTACACCACCACAATAGAATGAAACATAAAAAAAAAGCATCTCTTATTGCGTCTGGAGACAGACTAAAAGGAGGCAGTAGATGACTTTTACTAGACATAGCACATTCTCAAAGCAACAGCACTATAATCCAAGAGTGAGGAAAAGCCAGTGATTACAGGTCTGCTAAATTATTTGGAATTGAATAGGATACCATATCACAACAATGAGTGATATTATAAAGCTCAAGACACAAAAAGAAATACTGCATGTTTCATGTAACTGGCAGGAACACATTCCACACTTCAGCGTTTTGGCAGGAGAATACAGGTTTGTACTGGGACTATGTATTCAAACTCCTCATTGATTTACAGATACAAAGAACTGCTAATGCAGCTTTAACGTGAGGAGGATGGTTAGCAAATCTATCAATAATGCTATTTTTTTGCCATCTTTTTGCATAAGAACATATATCCACATTTTCTCTCAGTTAAACTTTCAGTTAGAACTCAATCGAAGGGAAAAAGAAACACTAAGGGACTTCATTTTTTACTTTTTAAAAGGCCAGGCATTAATATGACAATCTGTGAGGCACTAAGGTGAAGGCCAGCAAAATTGCAAATTATGTTATTCAAAGCCAAAGGAGAACAGCAAGGAAGAGAGCTGCAGCAAAAGCAGCCTGTAGTGACCCAGGAGAATGCTTGAAACAATCTACTTCTGGCAACAGCCTTCACTCTGCACAGGATGGGGCTCAGAAGTGTGCTTCTGCGCTGCTGACCTGTTGGGGACCAACAGCCTTTGAATTCCACTCAGGACACCTGGCCTTCAGCACTAGGATTCATATTAAAAATGAGCACTGCCTGACGCAAGTAGGATACCATTACCTCACCTAGACTGGCAGCACAAAAAAATATAAATTCCTGGGAGATTTCAAGTCAGTGGATGTACTCGTGACCTACTTTTAGGGTACTCAACAGTCACAGCTGTTAGCTGAAAATGCTTGTAGAGTGGCATGTTCTCTGTTGCACCTACTCAGTTATTTGGTACAGGCGAACTTTGTTGGTATTTCAAACCAGTAGATCCTACTTATTTGGAGGTCAGTGTGTGCATGCTTGAACACCCTCCTCACTCAAAGTTAAACCAGAAATCCACAAGAGCTTTAGGTACAGCAGGAAAGCACTTGTCCCCATCAGTGATTGACCTAAATACAGTTGGATACTTGGTACCCACTTCCTATTCACCTCCTAAATGGTTTCCAGCAGAAAAGAAGCTGGACCATGAAACAGCAAGCACTTGCACCAAGATCTATCCTGATGAGTCACTGAAGCCACATAATAATGCTACAAGGCAATCGCAAGAGATGTGATACAATGAACTGAGCTCAGGAAAACTCCAAAAAGAGGATTCTCCCAGGAAGTGCCTCCCTATTCACATAATTCTTTACAACATGCCAGTGAGCAGTTTGACTACCCCTTAAATATGAAAAAAACACCTACAGAATAGATGCAGATGCACAAGTCAGAGGAACGAGCACTTGACCCAAGCCATGGTAGCCACCAGCAACAGTTGCCCAAAGCAGACCCGTCCTCTGTGACAGATGTATTTGTCACAATCTCCTGCTAATACTTCATGAGAAATTAAGATCTTAGCAGAGAGCAGCCCGAGTCACTCTATCTAGAACCAACTCTGGGTCATATATTTTATTAAAGCAGTTCATTGAGGAACCAGAGAATTGAGCAGAAAAGAACAGAATTCTCTTAAGAAAGATTAGTGGAAGAAAAGCACAAATGCACAGCAGACTCTGCTCCTCAGTTGGCACATCCTGCACTCACATGAGTTAGATCTTTCTTCACCCAAAATAAGTTGATATGTGAATAAACAGTGACAAAAACAGGGAGCACAAGACAAAACAGTGACTGGCTAATGGCTCCCTTTAGTATTCTGCCATCTCACATTGTGCATCATGTTGTATTAAAGACCTTCCTCAATAAAATCCAGAAGATGCCACAACAGTCACTTTGCAGTGATTCGGGGCAGACAGCTTACCACCTGTTCCTCACAGGAGGCCTGTGTGGACTACTGTCCTAGACCTCTTACTGAAGGGAAAGTCCCACTGTGGTGAGCAGAGTGGGAACAAGCTGTTCTCTGTAAGAAGTGCCTTCATCTTTGTATAATCTGTTGAGAGAGTGCCTGACTTCAAACAGCCACAGCGTGTCTGGGGCACTTGCAGCCATTTCAGATGTGGAGTACTGAGTCACACAGCAAACACATAAAAAAAGGGGGATTGAGAACAAATTTTCTGTGCAGATAGAGTAGAGCTGAGGGCTCCATATATTAGGAAAATGGCTGCTAGCCAGGGAGACTTCTAAGCCTGCCTTGCTGCCTGCGGCTAGGGAATGATTGCAGCAGGCACTGCTCAGCCAGGACCCCCCAACAGATTTTATTTATGCATGTCTGCTTTCATCTCCCCCCTGGTACACAATAGCCTAAACATTGTCTCCATCCTGAACCATACAACTTGCATATTTGGAAACAGCTCTTCATCTTAAGACCACAGACAGATAGATTGGTCTTGGGTCATTGAATTCAGTCTTTTGTATGAAGTCTATTATATGAACCAACTACCATATAATCCTCCTTGATTTTTATTTTCTTAAAAGAACAAATGAAAAACTGGTTTTGGTGTCAACAAACAATCCGAGAATCTGATATCTTGACTGTTTAGGAAACTCATACATATCCTTTTGTCTTGGGCAAATATTCTTCATAGCTAACCAGCACATGCTTTTTTTCTTGGCTGTTAATTTAAGCACAGAAACCCTTCCTTGGCCCTCTGCCCTTACCTGACGCACAGATTCCCAATAGCTGCAGCGTCCTGTACTTGGAGGTCTCCTCCACATCCAAGTGGCCGATCCCCTTCATTGAGCTGAGCATATTAACCTCTCCGAGAAGTTCATCCTTTTGAAATCGATAAACTGAGCTGCAAGGGTAGTTTTATTTAGTCCTTAGTTTTATTTAAAAATTAACCAACTCATAGTCAGTAGCCATTCTGTAGCTTTCTAATTTCTATTACTAAAAGAAACAGCACCAAACCTGACTGAAGAAGGAAGAACAATCTGAAGAAATAATTCATCAGCCATTACTGATAGAAATTTCTTTTAGTTTTTCATTCTATACCTGATAAATCAAAGCCATCACAACAAATCAAATGAGTCTGGGTCTATGGAAGACTCTCAGTGGTAGAAACTCATAGCCAAAATTATTTGGACCAATATACATCCAGTTTCCATCCATGCTACCCATACCAGTTTCTTTACAGAAATATAGCAATATTTCTACATAGACAGATAGGGTTGTATTCCATCTCTGCCTTTCCTGAGCAACTGATCACATTCAACAGTATTTATGTTTCACCATCCTTTCTTTTACCCCAAGGTGCTCCCTTTTGCACCTAGTATGTTTAATTCAAGCTCCTACATTTTTTTTTTTTACATTTTATTTATCCATTACAACATGCTTATTTACCTGATTGTATTTCATAAAACTATAGATGTTCTTCTCCATCTTCAACATCCAGGCTTCTCTGTGCCTTATTTGTTCTTTGGCACCATTCTTCAGCTATCACTGGGGGCTACACATCTGTTTTTGTGGGGGCTAGTAGCTTTTCTTTACTGACATTTCTTTTGTTTCAGTTTCTTTCAGCTCTTCAGCAAAACCAACCTTTATTTTAGATCTCCTCCACTAGTAAGCCACTTCTCCCATTCTGCCCCCCTAATCACACAAGTAGAAATCCCACGCCCTAGGCAGAGACCTACTTTTTGTAGTCTCCCCCTGAATTGGAGAGCTCCATCACATCCTTTCCTCTCCAACACATCAGCTGAAGACAAGTGGTCTCAGCTGCAGCTCCAGCCTACAAATCATCTCTCCCATGCACTCCAGCTGTTCCAGGTCTACATGGCCTCTGCAATAAACCCTCAGTAAGATAATATCCATCCACAGAACCTTCCTCCAGTCACACCCCCGTGCTTCAACTGCCTTTGAACTGTCCCAATAACCTTGACTATAATTGATGTCTTCCTGTCTTGAAAAGAAAGGTACAGCCACACCATCCTCTTCCCTAACTATTACTGCCATAGCCACAAACTCTCAATGAGGCCTTGCTGGTCAGTGGTAAAAGACATTTGCCTGGATCAGCTCCACCACTTAATAAGCTCACCTAGGAGCAGAGGTAGTCCCTCAGCAGTAAGGTTGCTGACCCTCTCCAAAAACCCAGCAGACAGACTTGTGACAATCCTCTCTAACCCCTTAAACTAGGATGGTCTCCTTGTTCCCAAGAGCAAGTCCCACACAGCCCCCTCCCCAAACATTACACCACTTGCTAACCTGCTTGTTGGCTCCCATGGGTTGGACCTTTTTCTACCTCCTACTGTCACAGAAGGGAAGAGCAAAGCAGAAGTTTGCTGGAGTGATATATGGGAACTTTCAGTCCTTTCTTACGTGGAAATACCTCTGGTTCATGAGGTGCTCCATAGGCCCTTTGGACTGGGGGAAGGGAGTGTAGGGTACAGGAAGGTGGCAGTACCTCTTTCCTGAGCAAACAGGCAAAAGTCTGGTGTGCACCATGACTCTACATGGCCTTCAGAGCTGACCCTGTGAATGAATGAGGACAAATGACACCAGGTCTACTTCCACTAACAGCTGCTGTCTGTGGACCAGAGAACACAGCACCATCAATCCAGTATGATCACTAGCTCAGATCCACTACATCATCTAGCAGTTCAGAGTTAGATTAATTTTCTTGTTTACAAAAAAAGTGACTGTTTCCAGCTCCATGGTCTTTGTGACTCATATTTAGAATTCAATACTATCCTCACACCCAGTACTTACTTTCTAGGATCTCCAGACAGAAAAGGAGAAAGTGATACCCAGGCTCCAGATTCCTGGTGGCCCATCATTGTCAGCTGCCTTTTCCAAACAGAGACTTGATTAACAGTGGATGGACACTTAGACCCCTGTGGAGAGGTAACCGCTGTGTTCATTATTGAGTGAAGACCCAGGAAGGAATCAGACGGGAAAAACAATATGATTAAGAGAAACTCAGCAGTACAAAGATTCATGTGTGGATTCATTCTATAGAATTATTTATCTTCACTTAATCCCAGCATCTTGCACAACTGAATGCAGTGAAAGAATAAAGAGGTAGGTGAGAAGCAGGGGGGGAAAATTAAGAGGCAACACAAGTGAAGAACTGAATTAATAGAAAGGGTGAGAGAGAGAACCAGAAATGCTGAAAACATCTCGAAAGAAACCAGCCTCTCAATGCATCACAAAAAACAAAAAACAAACAAACAAAAAAATTTTAAAGGATGGCGGATCAGAACGAATGTAAGAGTTAACAAAAGCAGGCAGTTTTTAAGAGACATTTCACTACAATGTTGCCATCAATTAGTTGCACACAAAAGGTCAGATTCTCCACTGATATCACTCCACTAATGAAACTACTAATTTGATGCTGAGATTATACCTGACCCAATATCCACCTACCCTCCCTAAGATTTATGACAAAGCTCTTTTGAAGTCAGTAGATGTGTGCAGCTATGCATTTACAGGTATCCAGCCCAAGGCTTTCTCCTCTTATCTGGAAAGTTTAGAAAATGTGCAACTGTTGATGGTGGAGGGGCAATCTGAGGAAATTTCCGCCTTTTTGGTATGGTTGGGCTTTGTCTGTTCTCTTCTCTACATCTGGGTAATTGCATTTCAAGTGAAGGCTTTCTAGCCAGCAAAAAGAGGCCCTGCAAAATGAGTTAGAGGAAACCACAAGTTTGGCATCAGAGCCAGCATCCTTCTCTGAATCCTCATGCCGAGTCTGGCAGTCTGAAAAGCTCTGCTTGAAAAGGAACACAGGATTTTTTTGCATGTATGTGACAACAGCTGCAAATATTTCCCTTTGGTACATCACATGCATGCAAATCTATCTCCACTGACCCCCAGAGATGTGAAAATATGAGCCATGATAATAGATACAACAAACACCTAGACACTGAAGAAAGCGTGCAAGCTCCTCGTGAAGACACATATCCATTTTACACACTAAGCTTTCACCTCAGTACAACTGGCTATCCAAACAGAGAGCATGGATGCAGCATCTGTGGACATCATGTTGGACCCAGTCCCTGTGACCTTTGTTGCAGCATAACTCATGCTGCCCAGGTGGAGCTTTCATCCTTCTGAATGTCAGAGGGGTTCACAAATGAGGCATCTGCTACTGCCATAGGAAAGGATTTTAGCTTCCAGCTCTAACAATAGAGGCTTGTCTTTTCAGATCCAGAGGCTCCAGGTTCAGTTCCCACAGATGACCCACCCAGAGTGGTTGTCAGAGCAACCCTGGCCTTAGAGGTAGAGACTTACTGGAAATGACTTCGTAATCATTTGAGCTTACTTAGGAGAGCAGTCCAAAGTTGTGCATACGCAACTCTCTCCAGAGTGGAGTCAAATGATCTGAAATCCCACCTGGCCACCTGTCTGCACAAGCTTTTACGCAGACCAGACCCACAGCCAAATTGCGCATGATGAAGGAGGAAATCTTTCCTTGTCACCCTTCCTCATGCATCCTTCTGAGTGAATGCCATGGTGGTGGAACCTGCCAGCCCAGCAGCACTGACATTTTGTGTTTATCCACACCAAGGGGAGCTGATGCCTGTGATCCTGTTCTACCAATATCCAACCTGTCTGAGTGGGGACAAAGCTGGGTGACCTCAAGGACTAACTGGCTACCCAACTACCATAACAATGATGGAAGGAGCTTCGTGAAACAAACCAAGGTGACTTAGGAAACCAATGAACAACCTCTCAAGGGAAAACAAACAAGCAACAACAAACCCAAAAAGACTGGGGTTAAAAATCATTTCAAAATCATGCTAGTGCTAAGCGTGCTGTGTATTTACAGTGTATTTTAATCATGTAACTGATCAGTCCAGTGTAACATACACCACATGTTAAGATAGATGCAGCAGATATAAACCCAGTCTGATTTCATACAGTAAAAATGTGTACATGCAAACAGAAATATAATAATGCATTTTATACAAAGCATGTCTTCTTATCGTTTTAAATACATATCTCAATTGTTTTGCCCAGTTTGTAGCCCACTTGAATATTCTGGGACTGTCCCAAATCCCATAAGGGTCAAGAGCTCACTGACTTCAGTGGGTGTTGGATCAAATCCTACGAGATCAAAATTCCTGTAAGGACTAGTGTTTCACTGTGGCTGGGTTTGCATTCCATACAGAACACACTGTAGTTACACCATCCTTACAGTGTAGCTACAGCATAATGTTACAGCTGAACTGCTACAAACATGGACTAGGAACAAATTTAGCAGTGTGAATGATGAGCAAGTCCAAAATACAATATTGTCTGCCTCTGCCTAGGCTCCTGTGAAGCATCACCAGCAAACGTTCAGCTAGTGTGTTTTGGCCCCTTTTTACCCATTCGAGTCATTAATCATTCATCTTAATTATCTCAGTGTTATTTTGTGCTACTCCCCCATCCACACCGCCTGTCTGTTTGTGGTATCCATCTGTTGTTCCTAATCATATACTTGGACTGCAGGAGAAAGGGCCATTTACGCATGACATGTGCACAACACTTCATGAACTTCAGCCTGAGCCACCAGTCAAGAGCTCACGTTTGCCTTGCTACAAATCAGACTAACTAGTACTAATTGTCAGATATGCTCTGTGTGCACACATACACATAGACATAAACCTGCATGTATAAAACTTTACTGGAGGCAGGTACACTTGCAATTAAGGCAGGAGCCACCAATATCACGGGAAGAAAGACAGTTAGAGAGGCAAGATGAGAAGTTTTGAACGTGAAATTTTAGCTGGAACTATCTTCTGCCTGCTCACCCCCTCTAGCTGCAGCACCAAACAGCGCAGGAGCCTCTCACCACACTTGAGTTACAGCACAGGTGCCCAGGGCATAAAAATACCTTTCTTGAATTGAACTGTTGCGTTGTGTGCAACATAGGGGAACATCAAAGATGTTCTTGTGGTCTGGTGCCAAATACACTAACGCTTGCATGGACTTCCAAGGGAACAGCGTTAAGGAAATGTGTGCCTCTGCAAAACTCACCACATGCACTGTGGCATGGAAGGAAACAGCAACGTCATTAAGACTGAGCAAGTCTGCCCTGGCTTTAAGCTACTTGTCATTTCATAACTTCCTTCTTTTTTCGTTGGATGTAGTCAGAAATGGCTTGAAATGTTACTGAAATGTATTTTTATGAAATCTGTAGCTGAAGTGGAACATTTAGCTGGACCAGGTCTTTGAATTACTGGGCAAAAGTTTCCAGAGCTAACTGTCCTCCACTGATACAATTTTCTTTCATATTTTGCTCACCAAGATGCACTTCTCCTGCTTCCCCATATTCACAGATACATAAATATCAAAGTCATCTTCTTCTTTATTACTTACTTTTACTGTAGATCAAACTAAAGCTCACCCACGTATCCTTTGCCAAGTCCCAAGATTTAAGTCTGGTCTAATATTTCAAGCAAAGACAAGCAAACTTGAGAAGGCATAGAGCATCAGCAACATTTAGGCCCTTTTATAAACCCATGTGCACTGAAGAGAAGACATTCACACAGCTAGGGCTAGGAGCGCCATCTCCCTCCAAAATGCTGTGCTCTACACCAGCCATATCTGGGATGTGCACGCTCAGATCTGGTGGGAGAAGCTGTGATTCTGCAATTCATAAAGTCCTTGCAGCCCAGTCTAATGGGTCTTCTCCCAGAAAAGGATATTGAGACATTGTCCATCACTTGTGGGACCATCTCCCAGGATGAAAAGTATGACTGGAGGGTCAGCTGGAAGAGAAAAAGAATTGGTCCCATTCCATGAATTGACTCACTGCGTGTTTTAGAACAAGCAGAGGACTTCACTCTGAGGAGCTGTCATTCTTCTGCCAACAGTGAAGATGGACGTGGGGAGTTAAATAAAATAAAAATTGTCAGGACAAGGCCTATACAATGGGTATGTCTGGTACACTGCTAATGACTATCATCTGGGTACAACAACGGTAGGATGAGAAACTATTTCTGAGTGTACACAGAGCAAAGGAAACCCCTTAAGCAAACATACCAGTAGAACAATTAGATGGTTAATCACAACATTGGCTATGAAAGTTTTCTCCATTTTTTCACTCCAAAGGAGCAGTGATTAATAAAACAGCGTTGATCTTCTGGAGAGATGAGTCAGCACCCTGCCCACACTGGGGCTATCCTCACACTGCTGCTGCTGCTGCTGCTGCTGTTCAGAGCATATGAGTGTTCCCTGGGGAGGAGAAATGCTTCATTTAGCTTGTGGTGCTCCACATCAGATCACACAGCATTGCTTTCCACAGCCTCCCTTCTAGCATTCCTGGGAGAGCACCATGCATGTGGATGGGGAGGGAACTCTGGCAGGGGTTGTCCTACACAGGGAGTATTCACCTACTCCAGCTGAAGACAACAGAGGAAAAGCCACTGGATGGATCAGAGTAGCTATGATAGAATTCAGAGATTTTGCTACCTGTATCCAGCTTTGATCTAGGACATTAGCAGGCTGAAAGACATCAGTATTTACCACTGAGTCCATGAGATGAATCAATCACCTCCTGCTTTTTATCCAAGTCAGTTAAAGATGTACAGGTGTTGGGTAACACAGCAGACCAGAAAATGTAGAGAGTCCCTCCTTTGTTCATTACTAGCCAGGAAGAAACACACCCAGACCCAGGAGGAGGTGAGCTCAAGCAGCTGCACGCGACAGGCACCTCACACAAGTTCTGCCTAACACTTTGGAGGCTAAAGTCTGATCATAGATGTGCAGTGATTATGAAAGACAGATGGGTCCCAGTCTTGTTTCCACCATGAGAAACACATGCTGGTCCATGGTCTGTATCAATCTCTGCCTTTCTCTCAAGGAGAGGTGAATACATCTATGGGGAGGATGACACCAGAAGCAGAAAAACACACGGTGTGGCTGTTGCCTGTCTTATGACACACACCAAAGAGCTGAGAAATGGAAAGGGAAGCCTCTCTTGAGTGGACCAAGAAATTTGTGTGTGTATGTGTGTGTGTCTGCGGAAATTTAACAACAGGCAGGCATCCTACGAAGTGTACTCTCTTTTCCCCTCATGCGCCCTTTGGTTCATGCTCTTACACAAGCAATAGTTACAGAATCTCCTGCTTGGGTTTGGTGATGACCCCCACATGAGCTACATCACTGGTATACACCTATTACCTGTCTTTGTAAAACAACTACCAGTCACCACTTACCATCCACTGTGCCAAAGGCACTGCCACTGAGATGACACACCCTCCTCAGTCCTGTTCCTGCACTGTCTGTGCTCGGATGGTCCCACCTGGCCTAAGGTCTTCTGCAGGGGGCTGCCAACAAACCAGTCTCTCCCACCGTGGAACTTTCACAATCAGTGAAGAAACACCAATTCACACCAGCTGCAATACTAGCGGGGCATTTTAATGCACTCTGTCCCTATTACTGCCCACAGTAACTAGAAGATAGACATTAGGTCTGCCACAAATTTCCTCCCTGCCTCTGCTGCGAGGGCCCTCATCTCCCCAGGACATCACTGCCTGAAGTGCACTTGCCGAGCAGCGCGCTCCAGAGGACATTGCACTGCAACGACACTTGTTCCCTTCAGCTGCTCTCATTCTCTTAGCAGGGCTTTTCTTTCTCTGCTGGATCTCTGGGCAGGAAGGAGCAGCCACAGAAGAGCTGGCTCTGCTCAGCAGGGCCTCTGCTCATTTCCTGAGCACTTTTTGATGCGTTCCGTTTGTGACCAGGCTTGGGCTGGGATCCCAGCTGATATTTTAGCTTCAGCCTCAACAGATTTCAAACTTCAGCCACTGTAAATAATTCCCTGACGTGCACTCCACCTGCATTTTGGCACTTCTGCTTGTGTACAGTATATTTAATTTTTTTTTTAAGTTTCTTAGTGTTCTCTGTGTCAGCTGTCAAGAAGGAAGTGGCATCTTTGTGAAACTGCCTGAACCTTGGTGAAGTCTGGAGACAGCAGATTGGTTTAACTCCATGCATAATAACAGTCACATTCTCTACTTAACAAGAGACAGATAAAGTGGTGTGCCATGTTCTAAGAGATGTTTACAGGACAGAGAATATTGGAACAACCACATGGCTTCAAACCAGGGAGTGATCTACTTGAGGAACCTCATTTCGGCAGTCATCAAAACCAGAAACTAAGCAGTCTGTAAACAAAAAGGATATAAAAATTCTCTTCTGTGGTAGTCAGTAAGAAATTTTGCCTACTCAGGCTACTTATTTCTAAGTCTTCTCACAGCAGACTTATGACTTAATACGTCAGAATTCCTCACTCAGGCTGGCAAAGCACTGGAGTTCTCCTACACAGTGAGTGTAAGCTTATGCTTATTTTTACATATGCAGCCAGATCCAACAGAATCATTAGTGTCTTAAAAGTTTATCAATTCATAGCTAAGAAATCATCCAGGCAGGATTTTGCTTAACAGAAGCGAGAGAGATCTTGCACTTTCTCTGTCTGTCTTGTGCTTCTGTACCAGACAAGAAGGAATCCTCTCATGTGTTATATGGACAGATATAGACCACCTGGTCTCAGCTTTTAGGTTCTCCTGTGGTGCAGGTGACAACCATCATTTAGGAAACACAGCACTGAAGACATTAACAGATAGTAGCCTTCCTCTCACAACCACCTTTCCTAGCAATCACAATGAGGGTTAAACTCTCTGGAAAAAAGGATTCCCCAGCAAAAAGCCATCAAAAGTGCTGCACATGCCTTTCATTGGGTGTCATCCATCCTACTGCCTTAACCTTTCATCAGGGATACTTTCACAGCATATAAGAGTTGTGGAGACATTCAAGGCCTCCTTCCAGGCTCCCTCCTCTCATGGGGCTTGATCTGAGGGAAA
>NW_020955438.1:834917-846714 GCF_003031625.1 Empidonax traillii | reverse complement strand
GGGGGCGGGGAGTGACCCACAAAAACGTTAAAGGAAAAAAAATTACTCCCTCAAGTATCTGTTGTTCCATGTCAGGGACCCACCCAGCTCTCCAACCGTAGAGTCAGTGGACAAGTCAGAGTAGTATTTTCTCCTACTGGATGCCCATCAGGTGTCTGATGGCAAATCACTTCAAACATTGCTACTTCCTCCAGATTCTGTAGGTAGATCTGATTATGGACAGCCCAAGCTGAAGCCCGAAACATCTGTAGAACTTGGCTCCAAGTCAAGATCTGACCTGAGCTATCCTAGAAATTCCAGTTTTGTCTGGCCCAGAAGTTTTTGGCCATCTGCAGAATGGAATTATGAGTGGAAACCTGTCATCACAAGATGGGGGCAGTTGGGAGTGAATTCTAGACAGACTACTTTAAGCTCTTTGGGATGGCTTCCCAACTGGCAGAAATCTAGCTTAGCTGCAACAGTCAGTGAAACCACGTGGGTTCATACCACCCAAGATTCTAGCCTTCATCAGAAAAATTCACAGCATTCCAGGGTTTAATGGACAGCTGACAGAAAACTTGACATTTATTAAAATTCAATAGTTTTATGCCTTCAGCTTACAGTAGAAAGACATTCCCAATTCCTATGAGAGAATTCCAAGAAATCCTCCAGCAAGCTCAAATTCCTGACACCCGCATTACTTGGCTGCCCAGGCACATCATCTGGACGCTCAACTGCTGCTGTGCTTGGTGTGGCTCAAGCAGACAGCAAATAGATTATCTCCTCCAGAGGCTTTGAAAAACCCATTTTACAGAACATTTCTTTGTACATCACAAAGAAGCAAAGAAATACAGAACCTATAGTCTTGTATCAGTGACATTACTTAAGGGTTCTATCAGACAATCTTTGCCCATGATATTAAACCATTCTCTTAAGGGGATTGTGGAGAGGAAAGGAAGGGTTTTGAGACAAGTATTTTTAAGCCAGAACAGTGGTCAATCACACTTGCTTCTAGTTGCTTCTGGTTTCAGTCAGAGGTCAAAGCATTTTGATGTCATCTTTTTCATATCTGCTGAAGCTTGTACTGTCCCAGATGAGGCTGTCACAACCTTCGTGCTTCCTAGCCCACATTTTCTCATGATAGGAAGAATTATTTGAATGAGTGTGCTCTGACACTAAAGAAAATATCTACGGTCTGACTTCCTTAAAATAAACAAACAAACAAACAAACAAACAACAAAGGAAACTGACTATACAAGGTGATTCTCCGTGTATGTTGTAATTATTTGCAAAGTTAAAACATCACTGATGTACAGAGTCGGAAAGAGAAGTTGCTAGCATTGAGCTGTCTTTGCACAGTGTTGAAAATTAAGGGGAGTGCACTGCGGAATGACTTTTTTATGGGGGAGAAGGGCAGGTCAGCAGCATATCCATGCCACTCACAGGTCTTCCAGGATGTCGTTCACCACATATTTCTGTGTCAATAGCTTCTTTCAAAGTTTGGTCATCAACAAAGAGGTGCAATGGTTTGGTCTGCCTTGGCGTTGTACTGTTCTTGGATGCCAGAGGAGAGCCCTAACAGAGATCCGTGAAGTAATGAAGCCTTGCAGAAGTTATCATAAGCTGTTTTTCATTGTCCCTGACTCATCAGCAGGGAAACTGAGGCAGCAGGAGGTAATACACAACACAGTGGTAGATGAGAAGAGAATGTCGTTCCCCAGATTTCCAGCCATTTGGCTCTGCCTACCAGACAATGTTGGATCCTGGGTAAATAATGGAGCTGTCACACCCAAATGTTAATTTTAAACTGCGGGTATTGGGTTTGGCACAAACTCTAGAAAAGCACAGCATGACCAAGGGGAGTCCTGAGGAACAAGTGCCCTGCACAGATGGAGTTGCTTTGGGGAAACCTTGTTGTTCTGCTACATTTACGCAATCAGTTGAATGGGAGCCCAGACCCCAACCTGTCAACTGCATAAGAGCACAGGGAGAGTCTAAACAAGAAGGACATGGGAGGACGGAGGAGTTGGCTCCACCAGCCACCTCCTCCACCCTGGTGCCCTGGGCCAAGCCGTGCCAGTCAAATCCATAGGGGGGCAGCAAACCCTTTGCAGTCATGGGACCTAATTCCCAAAATGATCCTCTTCCACGCTCTGTCCCTGTGCAGCTGGAGAGCCCCCCCACACCCTTTGGAAGGTCAGCATGGACCTTGCAAGCTCAGGGGAGGGAAGATGGGCCTGCAAAGTCACTTTGAACTGGACATGTGTGGTCAGCTCAGCAACAAAGCTAGTGGGGCACAGCATGTGTCTGAGCCCATCAGTAGGGCTGGCAGGGCTCTGGAAAGGCAGGTGAGTTGCATAACACACAACTAGTTTCAGGTTTTGATATGGAGGCCTACACTTCCATCTAAGACTGGCAGAACCCTTTTGCAGGTCAGTGGATGCAGGCTCACTTTGAGAGATTTGGGGCATACGGGGTCCAAGATGCTTGGGGCTTCTGTAATTGCATCGACATGTAACAGTGCAAAGACAGCCACACTGGCTGAGCTCAAAGGTCCATCTAGCTACATATCCAGCTTCCATGGTGGTCATCAATAGAAATGTAGGAAAGGGCATAAGAAAAAAGCACACATGGGCTTAGTCCATCCCAGAATGCTCCCCTGCCTCCAGAGGTGCACAGCCAACTTTGTGGTACCCTGTGTCCTCATGCTTCCCTCTCACAGTTGCAGCCTTGGCACAAAGCAAACCTGTGTTTAAGGAAGGGGCCAGAATTTGCATTTAAGGTCTTCATGTAGACAGAGCTCAGATGCAGAAGCAGCTGAAATTGTACCACAGTGAACACAAACTCCTTGTCAATTATAACTAATTAGCCACAGAGTGACCCTGAATCTCAGGGCACAAACTTTGTCTTGAGATCCACACTAACCCTCTTTCTCTCCTCTCAGGATTTCTGGTCAAGCATCTCTAGAAACTTGCATTCATGCTGCACTTACCCAACAAAACTGAAAGCCATATTTGCTCTCTGGACAGGCAAGGGAGAACAGACTAGAAACGCACACAGGTGACTTACCCAAGATCCCACAAGCTGCCAGTGGTGAAGCTGGGATAGCTCAAGTATTCTCCATTTCTCCTCTTCCAAGCTCCAGCCACACTGTCCCTTTCCTGCTTGATTTTCACTCTCCACCCAGCTGTCTTTACTGAACAGGCTTCCCACAGTGCCTTTTAGGCAGCTGTCAGGTTTGGATGAGTGTCTCCACTCGATCAAATGGGCTGTCTCCCTCTGTGCTGTCCCTGTGTGTGCTGTTAACCCTGATTCCTCACTGAAGTAAAGGAGGAAAAAGCAAGACAGATAGCCCAAAGGCAGCTGGATGGGAGCTTGCCTCCCCTTCTCTACAGAAGAGTTTTCTCCCCCTTTTCCCCTCTCCTCAGAGAGCTTTTTGTCTTCAGCTCCCTCCCAGGAAAACAACCAATTCCTTCTTTTCCCTCTATCTTTGTAAAAAAGAGCTAACTCCATTCATTCTAGGTCCTAATCCCTCCAACAAGCTTCAGACACAGGGTTAACCCTAGGGAGTAGTGGACAGGTGACATACAAGTTAGCCCTGGTTTCTACTTTCCTCCTTGGTGGGGGGAAAAATAAACATTTAAAAAATCAGTTCTACCCATTCCCTCAAGCTGCTCCATCTTAACACAGACACTTCTGCTCCCTCAGCCCCTGAGCATGCTCTCTGCTTGCTGCTCACCTCCACTAATAGCATCCCAGACTAAACAGCTCCATCCCCCTTTCAGTGTCTCACCTGCTTGCTCTGGCTACTGCCTGCCTGAGCTCAGGGAAGAGACACAAGTTGCTAAGCTGTACAATTCTCCCGAGGGGGAGGAGAAAAAGAATTCTGGGAAGTGAAGAGAAAGGAAAAGGGAGCATTTGGAATTTGGGAATTTGGAGGCAGGTTAAGAAAGAAACCTGCAGATGCAGGGAGATGCAGCCCTAGCACAAGAGAGCATTATCCAAAGACCTCTGCCACACTGGGTCTTAGCAGAGGAGTGCCTGCCATCCCCAGATTTATTTCGACCCCTCTGCAGCAGCAACCTATCCAGCCACATCTCTTTCTCCCTTTACCTTACAACTGCACAGCATCCTTCCCCCAGGATCCCAAACAATTACGGGCCTTTTGTCTGGCCCAGCTGTTGGATGCCCAGGATAAATGTAAGAACAGAGGGGAGACTGCCTGATCCCAACACAAATGTGCCTTGCTCTGTGATCAGTGCTGCAGTATGTCAGACTAAATGACTTTCACAATCACTTCTGGATGTAAGGATCCAAGCACTGAGGGAAGCGATGGGAGCCCATTCAGGAAGCTTGCAAAGCATTTGCCTGAAGATACCTGACTTGCAATTCTCCAAAACTTCACAAGCAGAAAACTGCCCTAAGAAGTACCAAAACAACAAACCCCGAGCACTGAGGTTTAAATAGCAAAGGTAGGACTAGATAAAATTTTCCTTGGTGTTACTCCCCATGGTGGAGAACGAGGCTAACTACCTGGTGGACGGAGGGGAAAATAGACTCCAAAATGCAACTGCAACAAAACTTGGGGTTGGATCCAAGAGGAGGGCTGTACAGAGTCCTCTGCAGGAAACAAAGGTTTATCAAGGTCTTTTCTGCCTGTTCTGAAGCTGGTTTTGATTAAAGAAGGAATCAACACCACCAGTTCCCTTCCCTTGCCCCAGTAACACATAACACACCGTTCTGATTTCCTTTGCTGCCAGTTTGTTCTAATAAAAAGCAGAATTGTGCCTGAAAAGCATGTTGTGCAAAGATGGACCCGCCAAGCAGTCAAATAGATGCATTTGCCAGCAGTCAGTCAGACACACGCATACCCAAATCCCTCGCTTACCTGTAAACAAGACAGATCACTTTCTCAGCTGCTGTATATGAATTTCAAGCTGCTGTGGAAGAAAACTCTCTCTTCCTAGGTTTTAGTGCTGTGTGCAAGGTAGTCTGGAAAGGCAGACCTGCAGAACTACCTGTCTTTACAAAACTGAAGTCCTGACGCCTCCTGGTCTGTGAAAGCTCTTCATGCGTGCCAGTGGTTTTGATTTCAGACTCTGACATTTGAAATATCTTTGCCTGGATGACCCTGCAGGTCAGCACCAAGTGGAGGTAACCTCACTGACACTTGTGTGGCACCTGGCAGAGTCACCCCGGTGTTCGAACAACACCTCAAATGGTGCAGCAAGACTGTGCCATCATGTGAAGCACACTTAGCTAAGTTAAGCATTTAAATTGTCATGCTCCTCAGACACCAGCTATTTAACACATTTATTATAAAAAGAATTACAAAGGGGCTGAAAGGAAAGTGAGGCATAGGTTCCTCTGGGGCTCTTCTGAGTAACTACCAGCAGAAAAGCTTTGACAGAGTCAGAGAGATAGAGTAAGAGCCTTGACAACAATCACTTCCACTGTGCTAAAAGTTTACAGCCCAGGGTGTAACATTTGAAAACCATTCAGCAGCATCTGCCGGGGAAAAAAAAAGGGGAATGAATTCTGCTGAATCCAGCCCCAGTGCCACTGTAATGCATGGCAGCAAATCGATGAGGCAGAGAACAGCCTCTAAATGATTCGGAGCAAGATGGGGCACAAACATGGAGCAAGACAGCCAAGTGGCACAAGACTTCCCTTGTGAGGAACACCCACACAGACAGCAGCAAGCAGCAGGACAACTTGGCATGACAGTGGGTACTCCCGCCCCAGCTAGGCAGAGGGAGAGGAGAGATCTATGAGCTGTGCACACTTCCAAGTGCTGCTCCCAGCCCAGAGCCATCTGCTCTATCCAGCCACTGATGGGGCTACAGTCACCTCAGCAATGCAGGAGATGCTCCAGGAGCACATGCCAGCTCTACAGCACAGGGACAGACTCACAGAAGCTGTGTCCTCTCACTCAGGGAAGCCAGCAGCTCCTTGTCCTTCAAGTGCCACCAGCAGAGAAGTAGCTGCCCATCACATGGAGGTGGGGATGGTGGCTAGGAGGGGCAGAGGCTTGTGTGCAAGATAATGGCAGTGCTAGGCAACACCAAAACCAGCATAAAATAAAGAATCATCTGACAATTTGCTCTGATCCACTCTCCTGCCCTGGACCTCAGACCCATGGCAGAAGCTGTGGGGAGCCAGGGCTGCCTGAGAAACTGTCAGAGCTTTCCTTTCCCTCCTGTCCTTTCTGACCTCTCTTCCTCCTCCCCACCAGCAAGCATATCTCTGTGGTCAGGAACGGATCAAAGCCCTCCATCCAGTAAGCTGCCTCTTCTCCTGTGGGACAAGCCCTGAGACATGCTGCAAAGGGCGTTTTTCCCCTCCAGCCACCCTTTTCTGCAAGCAGGCAGAAACACCATCTTTTCCCTCTCTTTCATCTCTCTGTTTGATTTTCCCCGCTCTGGTCCTTAGAGCTTGAAGTCAGTTTCTTTAAAAGAGAGGGAAAACAAGCCATACCAATGCTTGAATAGCTTTACAGTGAGATTCCCTTGAGGAAAACATGACTGAACATAACAGGAAAGGGTCTCCTCTGAGAGATCTTTTAATCTAGCTATGAAACATAGGTGAGGGCTATACTCCGGATTTTATTATACTGCCTGTAACAAGGGGTGTTCTAGGGAGCAATCTAGGCATTTTATAGGTGCCTGGTCAGTGTCGCCAGTTCCACCCATCCAAATGTCACAAGACACATTCAAAACATTGAGAGACCAGCTTTAAATAATCACTAGCCCTTTATTATTTAAAACCCCAGAAGACAGACCTTCCTTTCTTTGCCATCTGTTTTTCTGAGGTTTTAAGATTTATGCCATCAAACTCCGCATGTATAAAGGCGCGGTTTGGTTGGTTTTTTTCCAAACTCAAACTTACAGATCTCGTATAAATCCTGTGACCCCAGGACCTTAGCCTTTGGAGAAGAAAAAACATCAAATACAGGAAGACTGCCCTAGAATTGACAACCCTTGTTGCTAGTTTCCCTCCCAGTAAATTTTTTTGCATCTTTCTGACAGCAGGCCACAGGTTGCTCTAATCAAACAGCCACAACTATCTGAAAGGGACAAGCATTTGGGACAAGATTTTGAAGAGGAGAACTCATAGATACACATCAGAATAACAAACTTAACATGTTCACCCAGAGTTCATCTCTCTTTCTGCTATTTCAAGCCACATCATGAATGATAAGATTATGTACACCACATACATCTTCTTAGTACTTGGGTGTGCCTAACTTCCTCCCAGTATTTCAATTGCATCACTGAGAGAAATCAGCCTGGACTCTGCCCTTACTCCTAGTACTGTCCTACCAGACAGCCCTACAAGTATTCCAGCCTTACACTGGTACAATGAGCATAAAATGCATTCTGCTCTGGGTAACACTGCTAAACTCTCTAGGCCACAAACAGGACATTCATGTTCCTCAAACAGAATTAAGCATTGTTTAAACTTCACAGTCCATCTTCAGAAACTTAGAGACAACTATTGTAACAAGACCCAGACAGCACAAAGCAGACACAAAATGCTGTCTTACTCCATAGGTTGAGGATCCTCCCAAAAAAACAGAAACTGTCAATGCACAGAGTCACTGCAGTGATACCTAAACTTTGCATCAGCCACAGAAAAGAAAAGAAGCTATGGACAAACTCTTTTTATTCCCCTTTGATCCTTGCCTGATTCTCCAGGAGTCACCAGCAACCAGGAGTAATTTATAATAAGCTTTATGCTGCTCTGAGTTATTCTGGGAGCTAAAGCCAGGTGCAAGGAAGTTCAATAGCTAGCATTTCTTGGTTTTCATTGGTGGGAGCAACACACTAAACATTACAAATCCTCCGTGTGGCATACTTCAGGCTTCATCTACAATGGGCAAAGACAGCACATTCAGATGCACCAATTACCTCTGGCAAGTCCTTTTTTCTAGATGCAAATACTGAACCTGGAACAGCATTGAAATCATGCTGGGGCATTAACAATAGAAAAGTAAAAAACACTGACAAAATTAAGGAGAGAAAAGAATAACCTTGATGACTTTCAAAAGGAAGAGAATGAGATGGGGGTTTCCCCATCTATTTTTAATTTCCTGAAATGACATGTGAATGTCATTTGAATGTCAATGAAATGTGGAGACATGACAACCCAAAGTTTCTTTCAGAAAGCAGAACTGCAGAAATTATTCATTATCAGTAGTACTGATGAGAAATTCAGCCACTGGCTTGGCTTTTTCTTCCACTTACAAATTGCTCACAAACAGATCCTAATTTTTTGCAAGTGAATCTACAAATTTCAAAACTACACCCCTATGGGTTAGGAAGTACACAAATACAATCAGTCAGCAGCACCTAACTCCTTTTGACTTCTTTGAATAACTCAGCCTTCACCAGCCCATTGAGCAAAACCAGCTGCTCTCTTGGAGTTACTCACATGGTTTCCACTTGGATTTTCACGTTTTGCTATTCAGGACATGAGACTGCTCATCTGCACTATGTGGTCTGATTCTACAGCTCGAATGGATGACCGAAGACTTTAAAAATACGAGAACAAGCGCGGTTGAATGATGAAGAAGTCACTTACAGTTCACATTTTTTTGGACAAAACAAGCTTTTGTGCTAAAGTTTGCAAAGCCTTTTAGATTCATAAACATTTTCCCCACTGCCCAAAGGTCATCTGCATACTCATAAATAACCAATAATATAACTCTTTAGAGACCAGCGAAGCCAAGTCAAACTGAGAGTTTGCCAACTTGTCCACAATACTGTTTATTCCATTAGTGCACCAGACCCTGCAACAGAGCACTTGAGTCTCTCCCTTCAAAATTAAATGAAAGAAATGAAAAAAAAAAAAAAAATAGCAAACAGAAACCAAAATCCATCTGAATGAGTCAGAACACCATGTGATTGCTGTCCCCTTACAGGCCATTCCACAGCATGTGCTTCCACCAGCCTGTATACAAGATGTCAAACCATTCAGTCTATAAACCCACTTTATTATAAATACTAGCATCCTGTCCCAATGGATTTGAGGTTAATTTTTTTAATAAGTTTTAATTCAAGCCTAGCTTCACCAAAACAGCAATGTTATAATATTTCAGAAGCAAGTGGATTTGATTTCAAGCACACCAAAAGGCAGAGGGAGGGAGATAGTAAAGGAGAACAGCTAAATCTTTTCCCTTCTCTCCTCAGCACCATTGCGAAATCTTTCTCCAAAACATAAGAATGAAGTCAACTTTCCATGTTTTAAACAAAGCACGGTGTGTTATTGTATTACACTTCTGAAACAGGGAATGTAGGTCAAGAACTTTTGGACCTTTCAGATTTTAAGGTATACAAACTCTGGCAGCATTGCTATCTGCATATTTCCTTTTCCTTTCTCCTGCCCCATCCCCCTTTTTTATCTTCTTTTTCACTCCTGATCCCTCTCCTGCTCTTTTCTCTCCAGCCTATTCCTTTTCCCCTTCCCTTTCTTTCCCTTCTTGCTTGCCTCTTGCTTCCCCTTTTGCCTTCCCTTCCTTCCTTCCTTTTTATTTTCCTATCGTATCCTAACACGGGAAAGCAGCTGCAAGATGCAGCTTCAAATAAAAGGCCCTGAAAATCTTATGTTTATCGACACATTTTCCATTCTCAGGTTTTCCTTCAGTGGGACACAAAACAAGTATTAAAAAAAAAAAAATGCGTTTGCAGATGGGTTTGCATAAACACATGCATACACATATACTAGTATGAGAAAACATACGAAAAGCCTGTTTGCGTGCATGTGCTAATGCTTGCTTTGTGTTTTTATTTTTTCCTTTTGCAGCCTTAGGGAAATTTGCAGGCTGGATGCCGCAGGCTGGCTCTCTGCATTACGAACCGTGTCAGTATGAATAATGGGGGCAAGCAATTCTGCCAGCGGGTCAAGGAACAGCAAGTGCGTAAAAAGGCAGGATTGTCCAAGAAGTACACGCAATATCGGCTGGGGTTTGAAATGCACAGCCAGACAGAGACCAAGATCGAGTTGTAGACTCTAAGGCCAGGAGAAGCGCAGTGCCCATTTCTGCTGACCCCTTGCAAGGGCGTGAATTACAGATTGCCACCCAGGAATCCCAGTAACTTTTTCCCAGCAATTGAAAGTACAAAAGCACTTAAGCAGATGTTTAAAGTCAAGCTGTACCTTGGACCCTGTGACAAACTGCTCTCTTGGTTTCACTGAGCTGGAAGATCAGGGACAGGTCTTCTGCTGATGAAACCCCTTTGATTTTAACTGTTCACTTGATAATCATTTCGGTGAAGATCCAGGCATAATGCCAACACCCAGTACAGGGCTGTCAGCTGGAAAGGAATGACTGTGTCCTAGTCACAGATGATAGGCTCTTCCTCAGACTTTCAAGGGTATTTTTACTGGAAATCATTTTCTTACGTACTTTTACTTCAGTGAATGAAACATGCTTCACTCGATATTTCAAACCACTTGAACAGTGTATGTTTGAGAGTTCAGCATAAACCTTCTTAGGCCCAAAGTTTGCACATGAAAGGCTGGAAAAAGCAGTAGAGAAAAACACCAAGAAAAGGTTAGCACAAGAAATAGAGCAGAGAGAAAAATCCAGATGAAAAAATACATTCAGTCTATACAGTAGTATACCCACAAAGAACGTTATATGCCAGGAGTTAGAAGTCCCATAAGTGCCAAAATCCAGGTTATTCACATAGCAGTAACTGGTTCCCCTGTGACACAGCCAGTTTTTTCCACAGGACATCCCAGATCGTTCTTCCCTGGTCCCCATCCAAGCTTGAATTTTTTTGCCTGTCTCCCACAGCCTGTCCTTGTTCTGCCTCATTCTGTGCTGCTGCCTCTACAAGTGAGTTTCTTGTCCTCTAGGACTTGGTCTTTCTTGAATTTCGAACCTCTGCTTACCATCCTGAAGTTCCTTGACCCATCAATAGTCTCAGTTGCCTTCCCTTCTCAATTATTCGCTCCCCATCTCTCAGCCTCGTTTTCTCTTTCAATCCTTACAGTTCCTTTCCTGGTATGAGCCTCCTCTTCCCTGCTGGCTTTCAGTAGCATTTCAAGTCCCAGGCCTCCTGCCAGTCCTCACTTCCCCTTTGTCTTCTCATGCCATGCTTCTTATGTCTAGCTGCTCCCTTTGCTGCCTTCTCCACCACATTCAGCTCCCAGGATTCCTTTTGCATTTGAAGTGTGATTCCACACCTCCTCCCTGCCTCCTAGGCACCACTAGAACTGAAGCCACCAGGACTGCAGGAAAGACAGATGGCTTTTTCACCACCTCCCTAGCATCACGGTGCCACGAGAGTCATTAGGAAGGTTCATGGATGAAATACACCCTCTTGCTTTTGGGACAAGCACCACAAAGATGCACAGTATTCAAGTGGACTCATCAAAGCATTGACCAGACTCTCACCACCACAAGCAAGCTGAGATATATTTTTGTTTTTCTTTTCTCCAAAACATATAACACAGCTGAAAACAATCAACTTTTCACAGGAAAAACAGCAGGCTCTTCCTCCATCTCAGAGGGCTGAACTCATCTGTCTGAAAATGAGGAGTTTGTTTTAAACAAGTTTTCTAAACTATCTCTAACTCCCAGGTTGCAATTAATTTCACTACTATTAGGTACCTACTTTCAGATGGGCTGATTGAACACTCTCTTTCTCCAGAGAGTATGGAGGAAGCTTAGCTCAGACAAAGTATCTGGAATGAATGCCTATTAAGCAGCCAGCATTAAAAATGAGGTGAGTTCCACCTAGTTGTGATTCCTCAGCAACATCCCAGACTCTCACTTGAGAGAGGAGAAAAAGAGAAAGGGGAAGGGAAG
>NW_020955438.1:822160-834176 GCF_003031625.1 Empidonax traillii | reverse complement strand
GAAAAGAAAAGAAAAGAAAAGAAAAGAAAAGAAAAGAAAAGAAAAGAAAAGAAAAGAAAAGAAAAGAAAAGAAAAGAAAAGAAAAGAAAACTTACTTTTTGTCCCTTTTCATATATGAAATGGAAAAAATAGGGTTTTCTCCTCATCTTGTGCTTGGAAAAGAGTGAACCATTTCAGATTACACCATCCCAAGAAAAATCCAGCCTGATTCACGTGTGTGGCACCAAAAATGACAGTAAGAACAGTTAGAGATTGGGAGAGTCATAATAACTGATTACAGGGTCTTATCATAGGTGCTGAACAACTTCCCAAGAGATACAAGTCCCATCTACACCCCAAGTAGGATACTCAGAGGCAACTCTTCCTTGCCTTGATTTGTAATTGTTCTTCAAGGCACAGTATGTCACCTCCATTTCTCTTCAGAGAGAAGGCGGTGTGAAAATGCTTTATCTTCCTTTAAACAATTGTCCCTTTTGAGGGAGGGAAGGGAAGAGAAAGGGGAGGCAGAGTCATTAAAAAAATTCTAATTCAGTTGAGAGGAAAAATGTGCCTGAAAAATGACTTTCCAAAGCCAAGAGCTTCATAGGATTCAACAGTTCTTCCAGGGCTATAGGATATGCAGATACATATCACTCACAGTAACATTCTGCAGACTCCAGACTCCACTGAATTATCAGGCAGGCTTTCCAACAATTAATGAGGGAGCTGTCAAGTATTCAAAACAGAGCACAGTGACTCCTTCCAACACAGCCTGCAGAGGTGCACAGCACATCTGCATAACTCAGCATAGGGAAAACAGTGAATTTTGTTTCTTATATGAAACTTACTAAAAGATAGTAAGACCAAGGAAGCAACATTCCATCTTACTCCCTTCTGAGCTAGGTCAGTACAACAAGTAATGAAATGCAGCACAGGCCCACCCTTGCCTTCAGCTTCATTGGTAGAGTTCCAGCCTTAATCTCAGGTGCTTTGGTGGCGATGCCTTTACCAGATACTTGGCCTTACTCTGCAGCACTCTGGCCCATTGACAACACGAGTACTAGCCAGGTGAAGCTATGGGAACCCTATTACTGGAGTCAATGCAAAAAAGACAAAGAGCAAGAAAGAGCCCACTTTGCTGCCATTCTGCACATGGAGATGGCACCAGGGATATCCAAAAAAAACACCCAGCCGTGGTGTCCTCTCCCTGTCTTCACTGAGTATCCACCTCTTATAACCAGTAGGAAATAAGAAGTCCACAACACACTGGACTGGATGCTACCAGACAACATCAGACAGCTTTACACATGCCTTGCCAAGCTGAGATAGCCCTGACCTTCAACAGCAGCTGCCTACGAGCTGCTGTGCCAGCCAAGACCCTCCTTCCAGCCTTCTTAGCCCAACCGTAATTGGTCTCATTCAGGAGGAAGACCTCTTCTATAGGAAGGGATGCCCAACAGCATTACAGGGGAAGGTGAAGAGCCTGAGACATTCTTAGATTCTGGATCATCATCATCGTTACATGCTCACATTTTTAAGCTTCATAATAACAGAGCAAGGGCAACAGGTGTATGGCTGAAAGTCCAGACAGTAGGGGCCAGGAAGGTGGGGACACCTACCAATGTGATGAGCTTGCAACTAGTGAGAAAGCATTACATATAGCCCTTGTCAAGAAATCCCTTTTGGAGAAATAAACCTGTTCTGTCAGCAAGCCTTCACCTGGCAACCTTAGCTCTGCCCTCTGTCACCACTCCAGAGCACTCACCTTGGAAGACATGGCCTTTTACAATCAAATATCAGACACTTCAGGTTTTATTGCAAGACTTCCTGTCTCGGAAAGAGCTGATGAAGGAAGATTCCACTGTGCTCCTGGGCCTGTGAGCTCCAAGACCTCATGCTCATGCCTTGGCATTATATAGGTCTGCTTATAGCAGCCACATTTCATGGCCTTGCCCCCCTTCCCTGTAATTCCACAGCCTCTTTCTGCCTTCCAGCAGATACTTCTTTTTCTCCTCTCTCTCTTTCTTTTCCCCTGCATAGTTTGTTTGCTGATGTCCAGAAAAGGGCTCTACCTCCAAGAAAGCAGACAAGGCAGGTCCATCTTGACAACTGGTGACAAGGTGTGAGGGTGTGGGGATAGGGTGGAAATCACAGAAACACCACAGTTATTCTTCAGACAGTGGAGCGAGCTGAGAGGCACATGCTAGCACATATGGTGAGATTTAGACCTGGCCAACACCTCCCACAGGGCCAGCAAGAGTATGCCCCCCGCATTGTAGCTTTCATGGTACCCTCCAGGGCAGCACTTCCCCATCCCCTTCCCAGCTCTGCTGGCCAATTTTCTCTCTGGCTTTGGGAGAGATGCAAAAAGGCTAGATCACCACTACCCTGTTCAAAGGCACTGTTTACTCACCCAAAAGATAAGCCCAGATCTCCCTTCACCATGCTGTAAGAGTTGCCTGGAAGCACAAGAGCAACATCTTTAAGGTGCTGGGTTTTTTTGGTAACCACTCCAGGCTCCCCTTTGTATGAACGCTGGGTTAGAGCTTCCCTGTTTCACATTGCTGAATGGAAAGGGAACTCTCTTCAACCTCTAGAAACTGTACAGCTGGTTCCCCACACCCACCTTGGGGAAACTTGCCCAGCTGAGTGGATAAAAACTCAGCAAGGGCAGAACTGCCCCAAAGCAGGGGCACTCACTGAGTTTTGCTGCCAAGCTCCATCATCACTGGGGCAAGTCACTGTCCTGAAGACCACCCCTTGATTCTGTTCTATCAAGAGAATACAATGAGCTGGAGGCAGAAGGAGGTCTCGACTCATTCCCGTGGGGCCTAATCCCAGTCCCTGCACTGCCTTACTTGAGGAGCATGGGTTGCAAATGAGAGGCTGTCGGGGGAGGACTCTCCAGCCCCACAGAGTGGGCATCTTTACTGCAGGGAGGCTGTTCCTCTTCAACAACAACCATAAAAAAAAAAAAAAGGGTCATTTGTCTTCTTCTTCTCCCCCCTCTCCTCCCTCCTTCCAGAAAGTCTTGGTTTCATCCCACTGTGGAACAAAAACAAATGCTCTAAACCACAACATTTTTCACAAACCGGAATTTCTTGCAGTCTGGCCAGCCTTGGTGGATCAATACCAGGCATTTCTTTCCTCCTCTGCTCTGGCCTTTCCCTTCCAGCCTCCTCCCTGCCACCCCACTCACCAAAGGGAATAAGGGAGCCAGAGGTGTCAAACAGAGGAGTCGGGAACACTCCAGCTCAGTTTTAAAAGGGACAGAAAAAACACTGGCGTCAGCCGGAGCACTAGGGCAGGCGCTGAGACCTTGTTTTGGATTTTGCAGAGACTGTCCCTGGGGAGAGCTGTCTTTTTTTTTTTCTTTCTTTCTTTTTTTCCTTTTTTTTTTTTTTTTTTTAATGCATGGTTTTGTTTGTAAGTTAAAAGTCTCAGGATTTGCAGTCTTTGAAGCATGGTCAGCCTGCCAGATGGAATTAGTCAGTGCCTTTCTGTCAGAAATCCCAGGCAGATGAAGCAGGATGGAAGGACAATGTTTTTCCCATTTACCTGGAAACCCCCTGTGTCAGCTCCCACAAATTCAGCCAGAGAGCTCTCCAGGGCCCCCAAAAGCAGGCAGGACTGAAGGCAAGAAAGCAAGTAGAGGCCCAAATCTTTCACGTGCATAGACCAGTGTGGCACCACTGCAGTCAGTGGCCCCAAGCAGATTTATACTGCTCAAGGTCCAGCCCAGATGTTTTTGCTGGTCCTTGCCTGAAGCTATAAGATGTCAGCGGAGTTTCCTCTGCTTAAAAGTGGTGCTGAATTTGGCTTTCCTTGCTTCTGACTCATACCATCTTTCCATCTCTTCCCACCATAGCCTGTTTCAAATCTTCCTATTTGTGGATGCCTCGTGGTGAGCGCTCCCACTCCCAGGTGAGCAATCTTCTTCGCCCATATTACTGAGTAAGCTTTTGCCTTCCTTCACACATACCTTCATCTCATCTCTAGGCCCAAGAACCCAAGTGCCATCTTTGAAGTTTTACCAATCTATTTTCTGCTCTCCTCCTTGTCTTTGTCTCTTTTCTGAGCCCACCATTCACCGCTACCCATGTCTCTTCTAAAAGTTTCAGGTCATTCCTCAGGCAGTCCTCTAACAAAATTGCACTTGGAGAACATACACTTATTTCCACATCATCCAAAACACCACCCAAGAGGAGAGTTAGTACCGCTTGTTCCAAACATGAAATGTATGGATGACAGCCCATCCAAAAACATAGAAGGGCATGGGAAGAGTTCATGACTGTTAGGCTGGAACTGACAGTCTCTTCACAAGAGGCCAGAGCTAATCACTCACCAGCAGAGACCTCAGCTTCCAAAAGGAATGGAAGGGGCAGAGAAGCTTGTTATGAAGTTGGTGCACAGTGCCACCATCAAAGCACCCATGCAGAAAAAGCAAAGAGACAGCACATTTTACCTTCAAACTTTCCAAATCTTTCAGCAACTCAATGGTTAAAGCAACTGGGAGCTCCAAGAAGTGCCTTGCTTAAGTGGCCACAGTCCTTGAATACTTGAGGAACTGATGGAACTCTGCGAGTGAGGGATGGATTTCAGTGATGGATCTCTGAGCAAGGTCTTTTTTAACAAGGCAAGAGGCAATATCTCAAGAGCAACAAGCATGAGGTAAAAAACATGAGGCATACACAATTTATTACTGGTATTACATTAATTACTGAACAACCAAAATCAAGGTCAGATTCTGAAACCTTTTTCAAACACCTTACAGTCAGCAAAGCTAAAGGTGGATGGAGAAGCGGAGATGGGACAATCATTCTGCAGGTGTATCCTAGCACCAAGAACTCAGGTTGGACTCTATTGTCACAGGAGGCTGCATACTCAAGGGGCTGATGGCACAAGGTGGGGGAGCATTCAAACAATGGGTGTGAGCCCCAAGACCTGGCCTGACAAATGGGTGGAATTGTCTGCTTCAAGATTCTGTCTGAATCTTACAGCGTCAAACGAGTCCAAAAGGATTAGCACTCCAGTTAATAGCAGCACGAGGAGAGATACATGAAACACAACCATCGCCTGTGAAAATTGCAGGGAGGCCAGTTTGCAACCAAAGTGCATATGCACATGTAATATTGAGCAGCACGTACCAGTTGCATCAGACCACAGTATACTTTGCCAGCTGAACCTAAAGAGGGATCTTCCTTTCTAATATGACATAACTGAGCAGTGCAATGGGTGTTCCCTTCCTAGAGAGCAACATTACTCCTTGCAGAAGAGATGCCACAGACCTGCCCTGCCACAAATGCTTCCACATTCCTAAGCAGATGGGCAGAGGGTAAATAGGCACATAACAGCCCAGAAATGCTGAGGCAGATGTTCCCTTCCCTCTCTTGCTGATGGTGGTTCCTGGGCAAAAGACAGAACAGCATTTGGCCTCCACCCACCTCACACCTTCGCTCCACCCAGCAGCCTCCCAAACAGCCTGGCCCTACCCACAGAAGGAATCACAGAATCACAGAATGGGTCAAGTTGGAAGTGACCACAGTGGGTCACCTTGTCCCTCCTCCCTGCTTAAGCATGGTCATCCCAGAGCACATTGCACAGAATTGCATCCAGATGGTTCTTGAATATCTCCAGTGATGGAGATTCCACAACCTCTCTGGGCAATCTGTTTCAGTGCACAGTCACTTGCACAGTAAAGTTCTTCCTCATATTTAGGTGGAACTTTCTGTGTGTCAGTTCCTGTCTGCTGCCTTTTGTCCTATTGCTTGGACCACCGAGAAGAGCTTGGCTCCATCCTCCTGACACTCTTCCTCAAGATACTTATACACATTGATGAGTCCCCTCTCAGTCGTCTCTTCTCGAGACTGAACAGGTCCAGCTCCCTCAACCTTTCCTCATAAGAGAGATGCTCCAGGCCTTTAATCATCTTTGTAGCCCTCTGCTGGACCTGCTCCAGGAGTTCCATGTCTCTCTTGTACTGAGGAGCCCAGAACTTGACACAGGATCCCAGTCAAGCCCTCAACAGGACTCATAGAAAGGCAGGATCACATTGTTGGCAATGCTATTCCTAAGGCACCTCAGGACACCACTGGCCTTCTCGGCCACAAGGGCACGCTGCTGGTTCATGGACAGTTTGTTGTCTACCAGGACCCCCAGACCTACGTGCCTACAGAAAGGAAAACTACCTCTGGGCAGGGGCTGCCCTTACCAGCCTGTGGAGGGGCCCACATAGGCTATGTTTCATCGCTGCAAACAGAATGGGAACACAAAGACCAGTGGTGATTTAATTTACTGGAGGTCTGGCCCCATTATGTACTACTTTTTGCATATTTAAGGGATGCAATGAAGCTGCCAACATGGCCCACAGATGGGTAGAACATGAGTAACCCTGTTTTAGAGGAAGAGGCCACAAAAGAACCTAAGAGAGGTCTGAAACCAGGAAAACAGGCTTGTTTATGAAGCCAAAAAGAGAGTGCAGCATATTCCAAGGCCAAGGGAATTTTTCTCGCAACATTACTTTGCCTTGGCTACCTGGCCACTCTCATATAAACAATGGAGACGCACCAAGAAAGCAAGGAGACTTCACAGAGGTTATAAAAATATCACTTGTGTAATTAGACTGAATCAAAACTCATGACTTTCTGGTTGGAAGGAATGTGTGTGTTTCCCCTCTCATTTCTTTTTCTCTTCTTTTTAGTTTTTTTTCCTCATAAAAATCTAGATAAACAAAAGCCCTAGGATATTGGATGGTTCCTTGCATATTGTTTTAAAAGCAGAAACAACAACAACCACCATGGTGAGGAGGAGCATCTGTGATTGATGCTGTGCAGCCCCTGTTTTCTTGCATTTGCAGGAGCTGCTCTTGCCTTTCTCTGCCCTGCACAATGTTCATCCACGTCTCCTGTCCCCAAACCCCTGTTGTTACGTGCCTTCCCACTCCTCCCACAACCATGGCACCACTTTGTCAGTGGGTCACATAACTAACTGCGACAAATTGGATTTACATTCCTCCCTCTCTCCTTGGCTTCATGGGCGATCCGCTTGCTGCCTCCTTACAGACAGATAACTGGAAACAGAAGAGGGGAAAACAGCACTTTAGATGCCCTTGACTACCATGACTGGTTCATGAACTCTGCAAATCAGGGACTACCTGCTGCCATGCACAAGGAGCCCACAGGCCTGCAAGATGCTGCTTGAAAGATCACCCACACAGACTTCTATTCACGATAGCCACTAACATTCACCCACTTTCTAAAATGCTTTGGATAAAAAGTATGAGTGTTGCCAGCTTTTGGCTTTCAAAAATGTTGTGTGTGGCCCTAGAACAGAATGATATAGGCTTCAAAATAATAAGACTTAACCAACCCAAAAGTATTTGGAGTATTTTTCATCTGTTTTCTTATTTGGACCCTCGAGGCTTCATATTTTCAAGTGAAGTTGTTTTCTTCCAGGATCAAGAGAGCTGGAAATGTTAGTTTGAAAAAATAAAAATAAATAGAAAGCTGAGAATCTCATTCAGCCTCTTGATTCCAAGAGCTCAAATAAAGACCACAAGTCTCAAATAAAATCCACAAACATCATAAGCTTCATGATGATATTCAACAAGTGATGCCAATGTTCAGAAGCATGAAATGATAATTTCCATCTCATTGGATCTAGTTTTATTTTCTTTTTCTCACCTCAGATTCAATGACTGTTTTTCTCTTCCTATAGGGACTCTATTTCTGGACAAACAAATCAATTTCTTACCAGACAGCGGAGGTTTCAATCCTATCTATCTGCTAATTGCTTTTTAAATTCTTTAGTCTGTGATGCTTCATGAAAATCAACAATTCAACAGAATAAAAATAAACAAGTAATGTTCCTAATGAGAAAAGCTGCATCAAAAGTCCTACATTTATCCTTTCTGTTAGTTTACTACTGCTCAGTCAGCTCTTCTGTGCCGCTAAGTTACTCTCTCATAAGCCAACAGATGATGGGTATAGGGACAGGGGACTGAAAGGCAAACTCCTAGGAAATAAAGAGACATTGAGAGGGAGAAACTGCAGGCTCTTCTGAGACCTCCAACCTTTGGGGGCTAAGAACAAGACAGCAGGTTTAGCAGGAAGCTTCAGGGCTCCCAGCCCTGCACAGGAAATCTTTTCATATTTTGCTTTTTAGTTTTCTGGCCAACTACCATAGTTTTGGGAGGGAGGGGGGTGAAGCATTTAGATCGATGAACTTCCTTTTTTTTCTGTCATCAGAGTAGCAAAAATTCTTCTCTCTTAGAAAAGGGCTTAGAAGAATGGCAATTCTTGCCTCCCTTATAGTTTTGCCCTAAACACACACTAAAGTCATGCTGTGTTACTTTGGGGAACATTTGGCAGGACACGGAAGCTCACAGCTAAAGTACCCCCACTGAGAGGTACACAGAGACATGCACCTCAGTTGGGTGACTGTATGTAGACATATCATCACTGCCTTCTAGAGGTGAAACCAAGGAAAGATAGCAGGGTGACACACTGTCTCCAACTATTCAAACTCAAGCAGCTTTAACTGCTCTCAAAAGGTGTTGATCCAAAGAAAACACGAAATAGAAGTCAATGGATCTGAGTGGAAAATATTATAGCAGTCAAACAGGCTGCTCCAATAACACTACCTCTACCCACAGGTATGTTTGAAGGGGATGGAGAGTGAAGGGGAAAAGAGAGAAGGTTCTGTGCTGAAGATCTGAGAAGTTTGGGCTTGTCTGGGGACGAGGTTTTTTCTGCAGAAATCCCTACCGCTACTAGGGAGCTGCGCGAGTCCCAGAATGCCAGAGGCTGGCGGTTGATGGAAATATCCATGAACTGCTACAAGCAGCCACAGTGCCTTCCCATAAACCACTGCAAACTTAAATTAGGGTCATTAACGTATAACAAGGTCATGGCCCAACCATTTCTGAATACTGATGGCAGAGCTGTGATGAGTAAAGTTATGCAGCATCACACTCCACTACAAGTTTTCCATGCCCACCAAGCCCCAGCCTCCTGCCAAGGGCTATCACTCTGGGTAAAACAGTCGCATGCAAAAATTTGTTCCACAAACACATCAGTACAAGTTTTAGGCCTAAACATTTAGTTTACAGGCTTTTTCATTCTAGAGAGCACCAAAACCAGTTTTGCAACCAGTAGAAGTCATCCTCTAATATCCTCACACACACTCATGCACAGAGACGTCCTCATGCCATTGTGTTTGCCTGAGGGTGGCCAGAGAACAGCTCTGCAACAGCCTCCTGGATCCATTGGCCAGCAGAGATGGCTAAGAAACACTTCACAAGATAAGTTCTGCTGGTGCAGCAAGGAAGCACAGCTGCTGTGGCAACAGCATTTAAGCAGGTCAAATCCAAGTCTGAAAAATAACACTGCATCTTGATCCATCCTTGCCTGGAAGGTTAGCAGTTCACAAGAGACCTTGTAGCTGCAATAGCTGCGCAGCTCATCTGCTCTATTATCTCAATGATGCATGCAGAACGCCCACTTGTATAATCCATCCCTTATTTTTACATGCACCAAAATACATGGAATTCCTCCCTTCCTCCTTAGAAATCCAGTGCTGGCCTAGCTCACCACCTCCTTGTTGGACAGCTCAGTCACTCAAATTTATCCTGCCAATGCTGGTGAGAGATGAAACCAGATCCCAAAGCTCCACAGCTGAAAGCTGGTCCCCCCTCCAGGAGAAATCCTTTGCGGTCGCAGGGACGTCACTGCTGAGGTGGGATCTACCTCAGACTGAGGAGGCTGCCTCTGGTTGTTATTAGCTGTACTGAGGATTCGAAGGACAAGGAGGCATCAAGCCAGCATCTACTCCAAAATGCAGTGATCCTACATTTGCAGAACATGCATCTGGCCTTCATTAATTCTTAAATGGTCCAATGTGGAATCAGAGTCAGGGGCAGGGAGGGAGCTAATACACTCCACACTGAACAGGGCGGTCACAGGGGACAGTCAGGCAACAGGCAGTTTTGTTTTGAAGGTGTTTCTGATCAGGGAGTCTTATTCAACGTGTGCACGCTGAAGCATCAGGAGGACTGTGCATGGTCCTAGATGCTTGTGTGGGACAGATAGCCTCCAGTAACGGCTTGGCCTCAAAATTTATCATGGTGGTCACCACAAATCTTAGGGTGGTAGCCTGGGGGCGCAGGCCAAGCAAGGAGACTGGAAATTCATCCATGAAATGGTGATGAGGTGGTCTTTTACCCTGCCAAAAGGAGGCACTGGACGTAAATATGTTTCAACCCTTCAAGAGCAGATCTCGGAGCATGGGCAGACTGGAGAAATGAGGTCCTTTCCCTCCACATGGCTGGAGACACGTCCATCTTTTCCCCATGTCCCTGAGAGTAAACAGGTGGTTAAACAAACATGCTCCAAAGATCTATGTTTCCTCCAAGAGGGAAGAGCATCCCCTGTCTTGAAGACACAGGGGTGGCAGATTGAGTGAGAATTCCAGTCTGGCTCATGAGAATCAGAGTCCATCTGTGAGCGTGGCTATGAGTGTACACTGAAGGGTGATTCAGCATGTGTGAATATCTAGATATGTGGGTCGCTGAGCACACAGCTGAGTGTGCATGTGTGGGCAGCAAAGCACATGGCAGAACATCAGGACACAGGCAGTCTGTGGATAAACAAGTGTGTCAGAAGTGAAAGGACATAGCACAGCAGGGGATTTGCTTGGAGGAACAAGTCAAGAGCTGTGCCAGCTTCTAACTTCCATTAAATGTGGAACATCCCATCGGTTTGCTGTGGCACAGCAGAGTACAGCTAATGGAAGGAGAAGGAGCCAACAGCCTGTGTCCCCCTGGTGGCATCAGTGCAGACACTTACACTGATTTGGTGCTCAGAAATGGGGCAGACCTTGGGTTGACCTGACCTGTAAATGAGCAGAATGGGAGTTGCGGGAAATGATGCTGTAAACAGGAAGGCATGAGATAAATAAGAGATGGGGAGGAAAGAGATCTATTTAAAGTGGCAGTTGCTTTTTAGCTTTGTTTCCCTTCTTCCTCTCAGCTAGATAGTAAGGCTTCCACCCTTTTCTGCTCATCTGTCAAAACAGCATATACTTACCACTTACAATTCTTTCCTAGCTAATGCAAAGCTTGCTGCACACCCCTCTTTAACAGCACAGCTGAGGTTGTCCAGGAAACTGTGAGAACATGTCTACATGCTTCAACAACTTGAAGGAGAAGACGGGGTACAAGGTTTCTGGCTAGCTCCTGTCTTAGGTGAGCCAAAGCTGTTATATGCAACATGATAATGCCCAGGGATCTCCCCTCCACCTCCTCAGATGGAGGTGCTGAAGAAGTATGTGATGTAAGATGGTGCCTCCTTCTAAGCATTTAAGGATGTTAGAGGCAAAAAAATACATCAGAGAGGAGTGACCAAGTGATATAGTGAGACAGAGGGAAGTAGAGGGAACAAGTCCTCTTCTAGCTCCATCCAGGGCTCAGTGTCTCTAGGAAGTGAACCTTGGTCAGCATCAGTCCAACCTCAACTTCTGCAAGCTGCAATCGCTGCCTTTTAGGGACAGTCTTAGTGGTCTCAGAAGAGAGATCAGTCTTTGGCTTCTGCAGCCTGATGCAGTTCTAATTTTAAGCCACTTTAAACAGAGCAAATCTACATTTAGGCATTAGATATCCACAGTTCTGTGCTCCCACTTACAGGTCAAAAACTAACACTTTTCCCATTCTGATGATCTAACAACCAGTAAAAAAAGATGGCGAATCTTTTGGTCAGCCTAAGCATTTTTGTTTCATCCTCAGAACTGGATGTTCCTTGCCTAGAATGAGATTTTAGCCCTGACATTTCTGATCATTCCTGCTGTCAACTGTCTTTCCCTTTACTCAGCTCTCCCATTATCTCTTCCATTAAGGAAGTGGCAGAATGCTGTGCCCCACGTTTCCAGGGCAAAATATGGAACTATCTCAATGTAGAAGGGATCAGCCCCATTTATCTGGAGAAGAAAAAAAAAAAAAAAAAAAAAAAAAAAAAAAAAAAAAAAAAAAAAAAAAAACAAAAAA
>NW_020955438.1:786746-822056 GCF_003031625.1 Empidonax traillii | reverse complement strand
TAGCTAACTTGTTCCAAGCACTAAGAAAGCTCCTGGAAAGTCAGCATGCTGAGCAAACTTTTGGAGGGGGGCTAGCTGGGGATATAATAGCTCACACAGACACAGATTTGACAGCATTTCTTCCACATTGTTCAGCACAGCTCTAGGTTACAGTGCCTCTGGCTTTAGTACATTCCTGCTTCACATCGTTCTCAGTGGTATTGCATCTGCAAGTCCTCATTTGCTATGCACACACAGAGTTCTGGAGTTGAGGGCTCCTACCAAGTAGGAAGACAAAGGTGTGGAAGGAAGAGAGCATTTCCCACCCTTCTGGGTTGCTATTACAAACCAGCAACACTGGCCACAATCACCATTTATGTGCTGGAGCACATCAAGCGCATCAGGGACTGAGGTGCTTGCAAAAAACGTTCGCATCTTTTTCTCTTAGTAGGCTGCTCAGCCCATCACTTTCAGAACCTCTGCTGAAATGCACAGCTCTGATGTGGCATTTCTTTGGGATTATTTGTGTGCCCTCAGTCAGCTCATCCCTTCCACACTGTGGCCTATCAGATGTGTTGCTCTTGCTCTACCTTAAGAATAACAGGACCGATTCTCCACCGAGGTTAATGGGCACAGCACACCACTCACAGTTGTTTTTAGCACAAGCTTCACCAATGCAGCCAGACAAGCCACCTGCCCTTTGCAGGGAGGGACCAGCTGAGTTTTGCTTTTGGGAACTGAAGAATCAACTGCACCTTCATCCTTCAAGAACTCCATCCATCATTCACTCAGGAGCTCTGTGGAGTGAAGCAACAGTGCGTTACCATCCCCTCCTCACAACAAGGAGATGAGTGTGGACGGCTTTTGTTCTTATCCACATCACAGACTTCAGTGGAGCCCAGTCACTGAGGGCCATTCATCTCTTTTGCTCTAGGTCCTGCTCTGCAGTACCCTACTGGGCTTTCCTCATCCATCATTACTGGCAATTCCATCTCTGTCTCTTGCTGAGCACTTCCTCCCCTTGCCTTTGAATCGGAGGGGCTTTTTTTCCCCTCCCTCAAAGGAGTTTATAACATTTACTTCACAGTATGGGAACCTCTGGACTGAACTGAGTCACATTTCATCTTCCTCACAGTAAGAAATCGGTCGTACTGCAGATGTCTTTCTGTTTTCTTGTTTAAACCATCCCATCTTCCTAAGACTCTGTCCTCAGTGGCAGAGTAGCTGAGGCCCGTGGCTTCTGAAACAGGATATAAAATGGCTGTTGCCAAAGGCTGTTTGTAAAGCCTTTCAAAGCAAGAGGGGACTTCACAACGTTTCCAATCAGTAAGCAGAGTTATAGTATTTGGCTCCTTCCTGCAGTCTCCCAGTATCTCTCATTAACACGGGTTTTCTACTGCTCTTCTGGGAGAGAGTGAAATTTCACTGGCTTCCAGGATGGAGCTTTCTAATGCAAACCTGGTGTAATGTCCCTGCATGCCCTATTCCAGGCTATGTGATTTCACCAGAGCCACAGCAGACCACAGCACCCCCTTGGTGTGCTGCTTTTAGCACCATGGGACTCCTTGCATTATTTAAGTTATCTAACGTGTTGGAAAGTATCACTCAGTATTTTAAAACTGTTCAACAGATAAACAATGAAACCACACATACCCGGAGATCTCAAAGGGCACCGTTATGTCGCCTCAGCCTGTGCTGACAATTTTCAACCTGCTGTGCATCCAGAATTCCTCCCCTTCCCCATTAGTTCATTGAAGCCACACAATTTCACATGAAAGAGCAAAGTGCCAAATATTCAGGGCTGCCCAGCACGGATTGCTGTCTGGCACGATCCAGAAAGGCACACTATACAAGCTGCTCTTTCACACAGAGATCAACATTTCTCTGCAGCAGTGAGGGGGAGCTTTCAAAGATGGACATGAGCAAACATATGCCACATTTGTTTGTTTTCTTAAAATGGCATTACTCAGTAGTATCTGCTACGGGGAAAGCACTTATATTCTGTGAAAACACCTAAGCACAAACATTACTTTTATGTACATGAACAGAAGAATGTGAGAGCCTGTGTTAGCCACTTGCAAATGATTGTGCCCACCTCGCTTTAAAAACTGGCGCAGCATGCAAGTAAACGTAAGTATAATAAAAAATAATAGGAAACAGACAGGCAATAGAATTAAGAGCAGCAGCCAGCTGGGATCTTCTAACCAGTGACATCAAGGGATTGCTGAGGTAATACACTGATGGGTTTTAAATTAACTGTAACCACTCAGGAAAAAGATCTAGGCGTCACTGCGGACAGCTCAATGAAAACATCTGGTCTGTGCACAGAGGCCATCACAAAAAAAAGGAACCAAAAAATGTTAGGTTGAATAGGATAAAGAACAATACCAAAAACGTTATAAATGCCACCACATAAATCAATGACACATTCACACTTTGAGAAGTGAGCTGAAGGCTGCTCGCCCATTTCAGAGCAGGGATAGCAGGAACAGAGGCCAGAGAAGGATGCCAAAAAATCGTTAGAGGCACAGAAAGGTTTCCAAGGTTGTCAGGAGGAAAGATTAAGGTCCAAATTGTTCAAAATAGCTTGCACTAGAAGTGTATAAAATGATGAGACAGTGAAGGTTTTCCCATTTACCATTTCTTATGCTAAAGAAATAGTGGCCACCTAGAACACTCCGAAAATATTATTACAACAGGAAAAAGAAAGCTCGTCAGCATTTTGCACAGGGCCCAGTTAACACGGGGATCTTGATGTCACAAGGTGCCAAACTGAGAGTTAAGCTCTAGTCACACTGCTATCACACAATAATAAATAAAATGTATATGATATATACATGCCTGAAACCTCACATGCCTGAGCAGGCACTGAACTGCTGGAGCTAGGAAGGGACACAGAGAAACCTATGGCAATGAGGAAAGTTAGGAAGGAGCCTGATGCTGGCAGGACTGCAACATGCAGTGGAAGGAGAAAAAGGTGCCTGGAAAAGGAAAACGGGAGATAAAACACTTGTAACAATCTGGAAAAAGGTAAGGGAGGTGTTCTGTGGGATTCCCTCCTTCACTATTCTAGGGAGATAGCAGAAATTTTTTTGAGATGCTGTTGGGCTGTGTCAGAGCATTGTCCCAGTTCTCTGACGAAAGACAAAATGGCAAATGCTGACTACAGGTGAATGTTTACAACTGCAGCCAGCTGAGCTCTGGACAAATCAGCCAAGCCATGAGGAACTGCCCCATTCTATCCTGTGGTGCCTTGCTCCAAACATTAGCAGCCTGGTCCATCCCCAAGCACCGCGTTCCCTTTGCATCCCAGTGCACCATTCAAACTTCCCAAATAAACAGGCAACATCTGAATACCCTACAGATAGGGAATTTCAGGCAGTGTTGAGTATTTTCAGTCTATGGTTTGATTTAGACTGGCATAGAGAGACCAGCTTCAGTGTACACATCTTGAGCAGCATGTGGAAAAACTATTTTTTCTAGGTTACACACTGAGCCTCCAGCTCCACCACCGTAAAGCCCCATGGTCTTCAAGTGTATCTGATGGGTACAGAGCAGGGTTTTTCTCCACCATGCAGGGACCTATGACAACACAGAGCCTCATCAAGTGCCCGCAACTCAGCAATCACCTCTGTTATGGCAAAGCTTGCACATCAGCATGCACAATCCTAGCAGGTACCTAACTACAAGAGCCAGCAAACCTCTTCAGACAATTGGTTCTATGTTTGTTACAAGGGGCATCCTGAGCTGCACATGGTTCTGACTTTCTTTTCAAGAATGAGTGTATGGACAAGGACAGCAGAAATGGACCCATATGGCCACTGAAATAGAGCCATTTTTCCTTCATATTCAGTGATTTCACTCAAGTTCTCCCCAGATGCAGTAAAAGACAAGCTGGGGTGATAATGTGTACACATGGGACACCACACAGCACTTGGCCCCATCGATGCTACCTATGTCTTACAGAGCAGGAGATCATCTGCTTCTCTGTCCATTACTGTGCCCATGGGATGTTCCACTGCAGGGCTTTCCTCTCCTTATGAAGGCCTGGCAGTGGGCTTTTCTGCTCCACTGTGCATGGCTGGTGGCGTGGATGCCCACCCAGGCACACCACAAATGGCCTGAACTGGAAATGTGTCACCAAGCAAGCCATCACACAGACTCATGGTAGTGGATCTACAAGCACATGCACATCAAGCAGCAGTCCTGGTCCTTGAATGAGACTATCCATCCCCAAAGGCATGGCTCTTGCCAGTCTTTTCCCTTGGAAAGAGCAGATGGGCAAGAACTTGCTCTATGGTCCTGGGACAGTGGGACTTTCTGTCTTCTTTCCCCTCCCATGCGCTCACCTCCTTCTACCCTTCTCCCAGGAAGCACAGAGCACCACAACCATAAGACAAACCAACAGTGATGCAAGACACCCAAATAATCCCATGGTTACTTGCACAACATTTGACATCAAGCTGCCTGCTCCTGGCTTACCCTCCCAGCCTGGGAAGCAGGAGCCCCAGCGCAGCAACCCACAGCATGGATCACCAATTGCCCAAGCTGCTTTTCTCCCCACCTCCCACTACTAATCCTGCCTGCCCTCCATCCCCACCACTGGTCTGCCAGTGGGGAACTCCACCACCAACACACCGTGCACAACATAATAAAGCAACAGAGTCCAGTGTTAAGCAAGGCTTTCATGTGGAGCCAGCATTTCAAAAGGCACAGTACATACTGTATGCTCGGTGCCGTCAGACTCTAAGACTGAATTCTCCAGTGTTTTAGGAAAAAGGTAGGGCGGGAGGAGAGTGTGAGAGGGGGGAACAGACCATGCTTTGTGGAATTCTTTTTAAGAGTGTATGCATGACTGTATAAAAGGACATTTTTTTTCCTGACCTCAGAGAGACAATATTATTTCACACAGGTCTGTTTCCAAGAGCAGCCAAGCTATTTCTACATGAACCAATGCCTGGTTGAGGCAGTGACTGTGAAGGGGAAACCCTCTCTCCAAGTACGACATGGAAATTCCTTGACCTCAGCTGTGAATCCAATCAATGTGTGTGCAATGGGCCAATGAAAAAGAAATTAGAATACCAGATTTGCCAACACAGATGAGGGCAGGTGTGTAAGGGAGAAGGCATAGCCTGCTTTTTCCAGTCAAAAGAACGGACAAAAAAAAAAAAAACAACCAGAGACATGCCAGGCTGAGAAGAAGAGGAAAGCAGAGCAAAACCAAGGGCACTGAGACATTGGTTAGAAAAGCAAAGACTTAAAATGCCAGGCAAACAGGTTCTGAATCATATTCTACAGCCTGAAGGTAGAAAAGGCAGGATGAACAGGCATGGAAGGCAGAAATAAATATTTATTTTAGGCCATGCTATCATTTGCTGTGCTTCACGGAAAAGTTTGGGTGTTCACGATGAGCCCAGACAGAGCCAAATAAGTTCATCATCAGTCTAGACCTGGTCACACCAAGTAGTGACTACACCACAGACCTGTACCCTACTCTAAAGCCGTGTTTGCTTCCTTCAGGCCACTGGAGAAAACAGCTCCAAAGTGCAACTATTTTTCCTGACTGACATTGAGGACACACGAACATACTGACTCCAGCACGAGTCACGCAAACAAGTCACCACTGGATAAAGAACTGCACAGCAACAACTGACCCATGTTAACTTGGTTAACTTCCAAGTCAAGGGAGACAAAGCCCTTTCGTTTCCTTCTTGGAGAACTGGATATCCAGAATTAAAGCATCTGAACCCTAAAAAACACTTGTGATCAGAACTGAACCCTTTAGGATAGGTAAGGCAGCATTCTGCCCATGGCAGAAAACTGATGTGTACCACAACCCCTCCACGACTCTGTAATGAGATTAAATATGCTATGCAGTCAGGCCACTCGGTGTGTACATGAACTCATGGCACTTCTGTAACACACACTGGATGCAGAGTCTGTTCTCTCCATGGGGTAGATGTCAGTCAGAAGGGATGTCTCGCTGCCAGAATGATTTGTCTTTGTCATGGCCTGCTCCCAAGTTAACAGTGGGAAAGATGACTGCAAGGATTGGGCCACAGATATTTCAAGCAACCTACATGAAGCTGAACAGCAAATACAAGAAGTACTAGTGGCATCCATAGGTCAGTTTACGTACACACAGAGAGACAGGGATGCACAGCTTTGTCAGGGGCATGAGCCTCTTCTAAGATCACCTGTGGATGCAGGCCACAGCTACAAGCCTTATTACAACTGTTCCCATTTCTAAGAGAAGTAAGAGAAATCCACATACTCTCATTGTTTGCAGAGTCCCAAAAAATATCCAGTCATTACAGTGACGTGTACCACAGGCAACAAGTTTGCTGCTACTTAGATACTCTGCATTAAATACAAAAGCCATCAGGTCCAGTCAATGAGACCTGTGCTCCAATACACAAAAGTGGGTCAAAACCCAGTCCATCTTGAATGAATTCTCAGAAACTTCACCAAACTGCCCATCAGCTGTAGAGTCAGTATCTCCTGGGTTTTTCAGTGAAAGACAAGCCTTTCAAAAACAACAGTGACATCCAAGGAACTCGATTCTCACTGAATCTCCAACATGGGCTTCTTCAAATGCAACACCTGTTTGGTATATATGGTCTTTCCTTTTAGGTATCCAGAGGAATCATGGATACCAATCCAGTCTCTCCTCTTCTCCCCTGGTCACCTGCCCCTCTTCTGCTAACGTCAAACTTTCCAAGGTCCCCCAGTGCTTCTGGTCTAGGACAGAAATGTATTTATTAGGACAAAATGAACAGAGTGTGCATGAATTAGAAAATGAGTCCAGTCTGTTCAGCTAGGGTTGGGCAAGCTTGTTTTGCCTAATTTAGAGGCCATTCAAACATTGTGGGTTTGAACACTACTGCATTAGTGTTTTGCTTAGGAAAAACTGTGAAAGAAAAAAAGAAAGGTGAAGAGAAGGGGAAAAAAATCCAATGGAAACATAAATAGCATATAACGTATATGGGGCACCCACTTGTGCCAGCACAGATCTTCTAAGCCCCAATAGATTGCACAGGCTTCCCATCAGCTAGAAGTTCCTTTAAAATAATTAAAAAAAAAAATAAAATCCTGAATCACCATAAAGAGGTGGAACAGGTCAAAAGAGATGGATACAAATGCTGAGGACAGCTGGTCCTATACTCTGACCTGTCTCCAATTAGACTTTGAAATCAAGATTATGAAGATCAAGAACAGAGAGATAATTTGCAAAGTTCCAAGTCCCTCAGTCCACCTCAGGTGAGTCAGAGCAGCCCTCTGCACCAATAGGATAAGCTGCAAAATCTCCAACAGATCTTACAGTTGGTTCACTACCTTTCTGCATCCCTCAGCTGCACTTGGCTGCTTGTAGGACTCCCAACAGCCCAGCTCTCTGGAGATAATTAGCATCATTAATTTTACATACCTCTGGGGACAGGGCCCCCAGATAGGTGACATTATATCTGTGCTCATCAACTAAAGAATAAGGCCTTCAGGTTCAACAGCTAACCCAATCTTAGAGGACAGCTGGTCTCTTCCCAATCTTTACCTCAACAGCAGTAGCAGGGAAAGGCATGAGACACCTTTAAGTCAAGGAGTAAAAACAAGCAGAGGGCACATTAAGAAAGAGCAAAGAAGGAACCAGGGAAGAAAATTCAAGTTCTAAAGAAAAAAGGCAGCAAGGCTCTCCTCTCCAATCACTTTAAACCATCTCCATTTCAAAATCAAAAAACCCACAAGAAATCAGGTGGAACCCAAACTGAGAGTAGCCCACCTCCAGAGGCATTTTCTATATACCCTAAAGGTTGATTTAGGTGAAAACAAAGACAAGAAATAAAGAGATGGGGGGCTGGCAATGTACATTGCTTACCTGCTTCTGAGCAAGATCCAGTGGCAGAGAGCATGGCCTGACTGAGCAGCTCTCCCAGCACCCTACAGCCCTCATACTGAGTTCTGCCAGCCTAAGAGAGACCTCACTCAGGGGATTAACTCCACCTAAAATACCACTCTTTCTGCCTTCCCCTTCTCCACCAAGGCCTTTAAAGCTCCACCACCTGAGCAGGTTCATCCTCTGCTTCCATTTACACCTGGGCTACATGGCTTCTCACCAGCAGGTCCCATAAGCTGCACTCATAAGAGACAGGCTGTGTTTTCACCAAGAAACTGCAGATGAGATACCACCACCATGTTAGATCATCTTTTCACCCTGGCTCCGGGCCCCTCGTGCCCAGAGGATACCATCAAGACTGAAGTGCGGTCACACAGATGTCAACAGAGCTGCCCCAGCCCTGCCCTTGCCTGCAGTGCAGAGGAAGGTGCTGTGAGACTTGTATGGCGATGACCCCACACAGGAGGAATCCCTTTTCTTCTTCATAACATCTCTGACTTCCCCCCCCCCCCAACTAATCTATATTTTTTTTCCGGCCCATGTATACTTTCCAGCTCGTTTCCTCTTGCGGTTCTCATTTCCCGCTCCTAGGAGGTGAGCTCATGCGTTTCTCAATTACCAGCCAAAGAAAGAGAGAGGGAGAAAGCAATCTTATGGAAACAGATGAAGTCATGCCTGTATAAGGCCACATTACAGCTTGTGCTCACAGAGCCATGATGCTGACATTGCTGCCCCCCAACCCTGGCAGGGCAGCCTGGCTTCCCAGTCCCCAGCTCAAGTTGTTCTCCTTGTGCCGAAGGAAGATGCTCCACTGGCACGCAGGGAGAGCAAAGCATGTTTGTCTCGCCGGCTTTTCCCTCTCGTCCCCTCTCCACCCCTGCTCTCGATCCTGCTGCCCTTGTCCACCCCCAGCGATCCCCATGGATCTTTGACTCATTCACAGCACGCCAGTGAGTCAATAGCGAGCCCACAGACGGTGTGCAAGGCTCCCAGCACTGCACGCTCTGCCTACAGCTATGCGGACGCTGGAGAAGTTACACAAGGGAAATCTAAAGGCAATTAAAAGCATAATACAAGTGGTTGTTTAGAAAAGGTGGTGGGGAGGAGAGAATAAAATTAAAATAAATAAAGGAATGTTTTAATGAGTGCAGCAGTGAAAGCGGGATTAGAGGTGCCTGAATGGCATCTCTATATTTCCCGTATGGAAGGGAGGGCCGCCCAGCACAACCAGAGCTGACAAAAAAAATTAGCTGGGCCTCAGGCTCGGAGGAACATTTGGCTAGAAAGGAAAGAAGGTAATTGCTGCAAATGTAGACTAATTCAGGAAGAAGCCAGCCCTACCCGGGGCTGGTTCTTGTGCTGTTAGAGTGCTATGGACTCTCCATAACTGTTGGTTTGAGGGGTGGAAAAAAAGCACAAGGAAATATTAGGAAAAAACAAAACAAGACAGAAAACAACAAATCTCTCCTTCTCACAGTTCAAACACACTTAGTGTTTATCCTCCCTCATCTCTTGCTCCCCAAGGACACTGGGCATCTGCTGGGTGTCCCACTCAGCCTTGCCTTCACCAGTCTATCCGATGGCCGTGGAGGGAGCGATCTCAGCAGCTCCCAAAGTCTGGACCCTTCCCCCTGCCCCAGAAGAGGAACAGGCTGGAAGGTGAGGCGCAGGGCATGGAGGATGTGTTTACTCTCATAACACCCCTGTGAGGTGGGGAAGTCATAGCCTCATCTGACAGATGAGGAACAGAGGCAAAGTACGATTAAAGGATTAGCCCAAGGTCACACAGGAAAAGTTTGTAGCAGAAGTGGAAATTAAACCCAGGTCTCTCGGTCCAAAATCAGTGCCTTAAGCGCAAGACCAGACTTTCTTAGAGCTGGTCAACCTTTTATATTTGATAGTTTAATTTCAAACAGAAAAACAGTTTATTTTCTAAATACATATTTTCATAGAAAAGGGAGATGGAGGAGCTCATTTCCTGAAGGCAGGAGCTGCTTAAGATCTTATTTATTTCTGTTTAACTTAATTTCTTTTAGGTTTTAGTATTTCTGATGGAGAAAAAAGTGCTGCAGAAATTTCAAAGCACAGGAACACGTTTCTTTTCATTTATAATTCATCATGGGAAATACTTTCTGCTTTCCAGCCAGTTCTGCCTCTCTTCGCCTTACTAGGTTTTTAATACCTTTTTATTATTATTTTTTCAAGCCTCCACTTGCTCAGAAAGCCCACATCCAAACAGGGGCCTTTGTTGGACCACACCTTCACTAAAACCCCGTTGATCAGAAAGATACTTTACAAATTAATACAGGCAACAGGTCCATGCCTTGACATATGTAAGCTGCAGGGATATATCTGAGTTAGACCTCAGCTGCTGCTGACTCTGTTCATCCAGTCCCTGCCCAGACCATGCCTCCCTCTGCTTCTGGATCCAAAACTCCCTATTTTCTTGCCTTTATTGTGTCGCCAAGCCCAGTATTTCCCAAAACACATCTTCCTCTTGGCTCTGAAAGCCCATTGGCAGCAGAAGGCAGTTCCACGCCTCTTCACACACAGGCCAGCTGAGGTCCATGGAGGAGCAACTACTTGTCCACGATCAACTAGGAGACCATCAGTAAAGCCATGGAAAGTAGATGGGTTTCATTAATACAGAGCCTCTCATCATTTAGACATGAGAAATTCAGCCCTCACAGAGGCCCCCAGGAATTTACCATCACTATCCAAAATGGGAGGTTTTTCACCCTAACATACTAAGCAGCAAGAAAGCCATATGAAGTAAACACGACCTGAGGCTGGCATATTTAAAGGTGACTTAAGGATCCAGACATTCAATCCCCATGAAAACAAATGAGAATCAGTAGGCAGAAGAGGGTTGTCTTATACTCATGCCAACCAAATGGTTAAAATTAGTTACAATTGGTGAAGCATTTTGAAGAAAATGTGGAACACTTATATAAAAGCTGAGTGTTGCTCAGAAACAAAGATCTCTTTTCCCGTAATTGTGTTTAATGATCTTTGAAGAACAAGAGGACAATCCACAAGGATGACTACCACCATCACATATGTTCTTCTGACAATGAGGGAATTAAGCTGAAACAAAGACTAATACACTATCCTTACAAGGCAGTTTTCACTTCTGGTTTGCTTCTCCCTTAATTCCACAAGCAGGCAAACTTCATGTATCAATGATAAAGTGTTTCACCAGCAGAAAACATATTACAAACTTTAAATCAGTCCAGTTTGTCCTGAAATATTTAAACACTCACCTACCACATACAAAAGGACTTCAGTCCCCTCCCTGACTCCCAGCTGGGCAGTATCTGGTCCACAGTACGTACCCACCACTCTCCTCTGAGCTGCGGAAAGCTAATCTAGGAGCAGAGCTTCGGCAGCATTGCAAGGGTGGGTCTTGGATTATTTAACTGACCTTCATGCACTGAAAACTCAGCTATGAGCTCTTTTTTGATTTGTCTCAGTCACAAGGGAGGGAAGTTTGTCCCCTATGGAACAAGCTCCTTGAGGCTGGCTGACTTCTGTAGCAGTCCAGAGCATTTTGCACCTCCAAATGAAGAGCTCGCTCACAAAGTTTGAGTCACAAGCTCCAGTGCAGATAACAAGAGCACAGTATGCCATCATGTGCTACCCAAAACATGTTCAAGGCCACCTGGACATTTTTGCATCTGGGCTGTGACTGCACCCTCTCTCTTTTTTGCTGCTTCCCCCATTATCATTTTAGTTAACAGTGGGTGAGAAACTCAATTTACCTGTACGTCCATGTGCTCGCACGCAGGTAGCACAAGGGCAGGGTCCTTCATCAGCTCAGTTGATTTCATAGAATCATAGAATTAACTGGGTTGGAAGAGACCTCCGAGATCATCAAGTCCAACCCTTGATCCCACCCCACTGTGATTACCAGACCATGGCACTCAGTGCCACATCCAGCCTCATCTTAAAAACCTCCAGGGATGGTGAATCCACCACCTCTCTGGGCAGGCCATTCCAATGCCTGATCACTCTCTCTGTAAAGAACTTCTTTCTAATATCCAACCTAAACCTCCCTTGGCAGAGCTTAAGCCCATGCCCTCTTGTTCATTTGTTGTGGTCTGTCCCTCATGGTCAATGTTTGTTTTCTTCCTGAGGATATGCCCATGGGGAAGAGGTGCAGAGGTCTGAACACACTCACAGGGCTGCCTGGAAGCTTTGGGTGCAGATGGTCCAGAGAGAGACAGGTTGGTACTAATGCACTAGTCTTCATCCTGTTTTGCAGCTCAGGTCTAGATCTAGGACAGAAATACCCAGAGGAAAACTTCTCTAGACTGGAGCTAGCACTATACAGGCAGAATGTGGTTTTCACTTCTTTGTCCCAAGTTCTGGGTAAGGTGAAGTGAATTCCTGGAAACTGAAAAGTTTGGACACTAGAGTTGTAGACTTGGAAAAATACTACTTCTGGCTATGATGATTTATTTATAGATGCAATTAAAGACAAAAAGCCTCTTCAGAGAGGGAGGGTGAAGTGGAAACAAGGCCAGGCCCAGAAACCTAAGACTGCAGGGATTCCCAGAGCAAAATTAATCAGGGAACTGAGTTGTTTTCTATTTATTTTTTTCCTAAAGGGTCATCTCTTTATTTTGTTTATCTGGCCCATAGATTTGCAACAACTACATTTCTGGACCCTCTCCATGAGCTTTGAAGTCAGGCCAAAAACTAGAATTGAGACTGGGGATGGGTCTCAAATTCACAAGAAAGACCATCCTACACCTTACCCCTGGAGCTGTTCTCCACCTGGCCACAGCAAAGGTAGTGATGGCTTTGGGATGTGGCAGTGGAGGGAAAGAGGAGAGCCTGACATCACCAACTGCATGGAAGAGCAAGAGAGTACAAGAAGGCAAGAAAGAGGACAAAAGATCTTACATCTACAAAAAGAAATGTGTGTAGTAGGATTTTCTCTGGGCTGGCCTTTGATTTACAGCCTGCCAGGGTATGTATTATTCCAGCTTCTAAAAGAGTGGGTGTGGTGCAAACCCCCAAACAACCTTTTGAGATGGAGCTCTGTAAATATCTCTTCATTCCTTTTAGATCCAATTTTTGGCCCTGCAAATATACACCCTGTTGAATAAAAGATCTGGCTTCAGCCACCAGGATTTGGATAACAAATGAGGTGGGGAACTGCAGACCAATTCAAACAGCAAGACAAGTCAAAGGAGGTGCTTCTTTGCTGTCCTGGTGCCTCACCAGAGGCTCTGAGCAAGGTCTCCAGGCTAGGGAGGACCTCTGACTTCTATAGCAATCAGAAAAGTGCCCAGGTAGACCAAAACTAGGGACAATCTTTCACACAGAAAAGGCTTTACTACAAGAGACACTGAAGTCACCTTTATTTGTCCATCCCCCAGTCTGGGCTCTCAGGCCTCAACTTTCCTCTCTGGACTGGAGTAAGAGCCCTAAACAGCCTGCTGTGTGTAAGCACCTTCAGCTGAAAGACTGCTACAGGTTTCCCCTTCAACCTGCACTGCCCTGTTTACTTAGTGCATTCCATCCTGGAAGAGGAGGCCGCTACTCCGTGTTTATACACACTTTGCTCCAAGACAGGTTTTCCAGTCTGTTACAACTGCCTGACTTCCACACTGTGACAAGAAGCTGCATTGCACCACCTCTATGCTACTTTTGATGCAACCTTCTCCCCATGCTGCATCCACTGAAACATGTGTGGACTACCATCAGCAATCTCTAAACAGTTACAAGAAACACAGCTAAAATCAGTGGCATGTTTTAGATAGGGAAGAAGCAGGACTGGATGAACTCACAGGATTTAGAGACCTGGTTGAAACAGTCAGCAAAGTGTCTCTTATCAAGAATGGCTGAGGTGAACAACAGAGAGAACAAAGAAAACTTTATGCCTAAAATTAAGTAAGCTTGTGGATTGCAGAAGGAAGAAAAGTCAGGTTAGCTATGATTCCCAGAAAAAAATCTGAAACATAAATAAATAATGAATAAATACCACAAAGTATTCGTAATCACAGAAGATAACAAAGGAAAGTCTTAGGCCAATATGGATTTCATCAGAAATAATTTGCATTCAACCAAGCTAATTTCCCTCTATGACAGGCCGTGTGGATAGCAGAGAAGGCATTGACATTACATGTCTTGACTTCAGATATATAACATCCTTCTAAGAGATGAAATAAATGGTCTCAAATAAACTTTCACAGAGCAGATGCAAAAGTGACTGGAAATATGATACTTGGACGCTAACTATCAAAGGGTCACTGTCAAAATGGAGGGATTAACCCAGCAGAGCTGTATTGTGTTTGTTGTGAGTCCAGATTTCTTCAAAGTTTTCTCTAACAACTTGGGCCATTAGATAGATCGCATGCTTGTAAAATACACAGCTGCTATGTAGCTGGGAAGGACTGCCTGAAGACAGGCTTGAATTCTGATCTTGGCAGTGGGGAAAATGTCTGGAAAAAAAATTGGATCCTATTCAGTACAGATAAGGATAGGGAAAAACCATCCACAATTCCTCAGAAAATTATGGAGAGCATTGAGATGGACTGCAAGTTTAATAGGAGTCAGTTATGTCTCATGGCTACAGACAAAAGACAAATGTTGGCCTGGGTTGTACAGATGTGAGTCCAGCCTGTAAACCATGTGGAGTAATCCTTCTGCTCTGGTCTGCATGGCAAGGCCTTAGCCAGAGCACCCCACCTAGTCTCAGGACAGCAAACTCTGGAAAAGGTGTACATTGACTGTAAACAGACTGGATGAAAGTAACAGGAACCATCAAAGATTTCAAATAACCTCACTCACAAGGAGAGCTTTGAACAAACCACGGTTGTCCATTATAAAAGAGAAACCCTTCAGAAGATAATAAAAGAGAAACCCTTCAGAAGATAATATACAAGAAAAGTTTTCAGATTCCTGAAAGTCTCACTTGCCTTTCTAAGCCCAGGCACTGAACACCCTCCACCTCAGAAACACAGAGCAGATAATCAATACATGATTTAGGAAAATATGCCGTGTGGTGGGGGGTGGTCCAGTGAAGACCATGGGGTAAGCAAGAACTTTTGGCCATTGCTCACGAAGAGCAGGATCTACTGATAGCCTTTGCCTCCAATAGCCCACCCAAAAGACGTCACAATGGAAGGCAGATTCCGCATCCTGCAAGAGCAGCTGGGCCAGAGTGCGTGTGAGACCTTGATTAAAAACAGGCTGCTCTTCACATTTCAGCTCTGCTTCTGGCAATATGTGAGAACTTCCTCATTCCTAGAGGGTCTCCTCATCCCAGATGAGGGAGCTGGTGTCTGGGGAAGACCTTTAGTATTCATTACAAAAATGTTTCCACCCTCTCATTGGTCTCTCTTCACTTCACCAAAGCATGCAGACAATCTTATTTTTCAGAAGCACCCACCAACTCTCCTTTGACTGGCTCTGGCACTGCTGCTCGAATGCGTGACTCACTCCTACTGCTGTCAATGGAAAATTATTTCATTGATGTAAAGTGCTCCACTGATTTCAGCGGGACCTGTACAGGACCCCAGTTGAATGGTACCAAAACATGAGGAACCCACAGCTTCCACAAGTGACTCATGAGATAGAAGAGTAGGGGGAAACCCCTGAAATACAAGTGGAAGAGCATTATGCTGGACCAGAATGATGCAGAAGGCACAGAAAGACTAAGCTGCATAGCTCTGTGGGTTTGGGAGTGATCTCCCCTCCCCAGGCATACCAAAATGCAGAAACAACATGGATCCTTTCCAGGGGAAAGGAAGAAATGCCATTCCTGGTGGAGCTGCAGGTTCCCAGCCCCAAGTGCAGTGGATGGAACATGCCACACTCCAGCTGGAGGGAGAGAAGCATCTCCAAACGCCAAGGGAGGGGTGTCCCCAGTGCTTACAAAGCCTAGAGGAAGGTCCAGTCAACAAGAACAACAAAGAGCAATCAAAACTTTGTGGAATATGAAAGAAAGAAATAAGTAAAAGCAGATGGAGTTGTGCCACAGAGGGCTTTTCCCTTGCATCTCTGGCATACCAGGAGTGGTCACCTCCCCTGCCCAGATCGTCTCTGTCCTCACTGAGCTGGACAACTCTGCTCTCAGTTCTGTCTGGCAGCCCATGTTCATGGAGAACACTAAACCTCAGAGCCCCAGCACAAACACTGCAGACAAATTTTTAACCACCTCCCTTGCTCCAAAGCAAAGCCAGCCTCACTGGAGTCCAACCACAATGAATGCACAACACAGTTACAAAGCTGAACAGGTCAAAAACCTTTGAAATGTCATATAGTACTTTGTTATCTCCATTTTTTTCCACATAGGTTCAAACATGGTCATATGTATTCTGGTCTAGCCATTAATTTAAATATTACTGAATGCAGAAGTTCACGTCTATTTCGTTACATCAGGGCAAAGACAGATCAGACCGGGGTCAATTTGGGCTGAACCATTTCCTGGTTCATGCAGTGTGTTACTCAGAGATGTAACTGAGTTCTTTAATAATAACTTCCACTTAAAAAATGCGAGTTTTTGTTTAGGTCAATTCTAACCAGTGCTCAGTCTGGACTGGGAAGACCTCCGTATGTTGCACACCCCACTCTAGATGTGTTTCTAGTACAAAGATCGCGTCCTGAGCACACACAGACCATGCCTGTACTCTCAGTGAAATCCTGATGTTACTCCATCATAACAAGAAGTTATGTTACTTTAAAGGCAGCAGCCTGGAGCAGTATAAGCTTTTTGCACAAACTCTCAGACCTTTCCCCAAAAGCAGGGGACAGCAGTTATGCCTGAACCAAGACAATCATGCATCAGTGGCACTGAATAACTTGATTTGGGTTTTGGAAAACTCTGTGCTCAAGCCAGGCCACTAAAAGCCATCCAGTATCCAAGGCATTTTTGCCATTTGTTGAATTAGTCCTTCCAGTTAATTTACTAGCATAAAATCCAGTACATTTTAATTGCTGACTGATTAGCAGAGGTCTTACTAGGCCTGTGTCTTAGGTCTTCTCTGAAGAAGGAAAATAACAAAAGTGTCTGGGAAAGACCAAAATGGCCTGCAGCCATCAAGAAAAGACCTCACCAGCATGAGAAGTTTGACTGTATCTCGCTGGCAGTCAATGGAAGCCCACGAAGAAGCAAATGCACTCATAAATGTAATGCCACATGATAGACTGGCTAGTTGAAGGTGAGAGCACTGCTGTATATTGCAGAGCTGAGGATCTTCAAAGAGATCATTCCACAGTTGAGCATTTTACATGCCCACACAGCATTGCAAAGGCCTACCATTACCGTTTGTTTTCAGCAAAAAGAATGGCTTCTGAGTGATAAAGATGTGGGCTCAACAAAAAGCACTAAAAACTCCTTCCTTTCTATTAATCATTTTGCATGGATATCACAAAAATAGAGGCAAAGTAACTTTTAGTAGATTTTAGGTGACAGCAGCTGTGCTCCTTCTGATCATGATTTAACACATCCCTTCCACCAAATGTCTGGCTAGAACCAATTGATGTTGTTCCACTGTCTTCAGTGCTGATTTCCACTAATTATCAAAACAGGGCAGTGTTTTTATATTGCCATCTGTATCCTATGCCAGTAGATGCTCTAGATTTACACAAAGCTTACGAAGTAGGCATACAGAGAAAGTTCCGGTAGGATTTATGGTTATCATGAGGGTAAAGGAAATTGACAGTCCCTTTCGATGTTGCTCTCGGCTACGGAGATGTGGTAAAGACCAGTCCAGGTGCATCAAGTTTAGTGTCTGGAAGACTGAGCCAAGAAACGGACACCCCAGGATAATCACCTCCCACCTTCTGGCCGCCCAGTATTCACATGCTCAGCTTACAGAAGCAACAGAGATTCCCTGAGCTGACTCCAAACAAGCTGGGACATCCAGCCAGAGTGATGGAGGCCTGTATGGAGAGACCAGATTATTCTGAGAGCCACATCAGCATGGCCCATGGCCAAGCCCAGACAGCCTCCCAAGCTGCTTGGCTCAGCTGTGGTATCTCACTGACACAACTGCATCCCTGCAAGTGTTGGAGCTACCCTGAGCATCTCCACAGGAAACTGCATCACACAGGGTAGAGGCACTCAGAGGGATCATGGTCTAACAGACAAAGGACAGGAAAGGGAACAGAGACTTAGAGTCACTTAACTGAGGTTACAGAGCTGGTTACAGAGCCACAGAGATGGGAACTGCCCCCAACTCGAGCCTGCTGTCCACTTGACCACACTATCTGTCTGCCAGCAGAGAGATCAATATACAGTTTCAGCTGCTTGCACAGATATGGTTGTTGGCACGTGGCTCAGGAGGAGGAAGATAGAAACAGACAATCTAAGGATAACATAATACTGTATATCAGAGAATGCTGAAAGGGGCCCAAGCCAAGTAAGGTTTTTCCCCCTCTTCAGTGGAATTTTCTTGTGCATGCATGTTTTATTCTGAAGATTATATTTGTTTGTCTAGAAGAGAGATTATTCTGCATACTATCTTCTTTAAAGAAGAAAAATAGAAGAATCTTCCAGGTCACTAGAAAAATGTACAAGTTTTGTGGTCTTTTTTTAAAGGAGAGATCAAATGTAAGAAAGGTATACAATGAGAATACATATAATATATATATAATATATATGTACATTAAGTGAAATAATGGAGATAATGGGAAGAAAATAATCCTTTAGGTTTTCAGATTAACCCTGCATTTTCTCAGCCATGCTTAATTCAAGCATATTTTAATATCATGGTTCTCTTCTGCATCCAGGTCCCCCTGGCCCTACCAGGGCAGTTCCTTCCACGCTTCACCACTGTTAAGGTGACACCTGAACAAAAACACGGAGCAGTTTTCATGGCAAGAATATACCTTATACTCTTTCATCTGCACCACCTATTCCCATAGCCAAATCACAAACTCACCAGGGAGAGACATGTTCATGGGGGAGAAAAAGGACCTTTTCTGTACTGTGTTTAAGAACAGTAAGCCCCACAACACTTTACCAAGGTCATTTGGTATAACCATGCTCACTGCTTCCCAGCCTGAAGATTCCTACTCTATGTTTCAGCCATTTTTGACTGCTAAAGGTTCTTCCAGTAGACACATCTTCTGCACAGTAAATGGAAACTCACAGACAATATATTTACTTTTCTTATCAGCCTTTCACCCCTAGACTGTAGGTTTTTCAAACATAGGTCAAAAACTGCTTATCTAATTTCTCTCCCTTACATCCTTCCAGCACTCAAGCAAATTTAATCTTATTAATTGTGCTTGTCAAGCATGTCTGATTTTTTGCAATTAAGTGTTATTTTTAGTATCATCACGTTCTTCCCCTACACCCCAAAAAGTGGTACATCTTAGTATCAGAGACCATTTCAAGTACAAAGGACCTCTTGAAATCATCTAGGCCTACATCCTGCTTGATGCAGGGCCAACTAAGAGCAGTTTGCACTAGACCTTGTCCACTCAGGTTCTGAATATCCCCAAGGATATTGATCCCACAACAACTATGGGCTCCTATTCATGTATCCTACTCACAATACTCAAAGTGATGGGGTCTTTTTTTCCTAATATATAATAGAAATTGCCCTTTTTGGAACTTGTATCCATTGTTAACCACTGTCCGTCTCTGAATCAGTTTGGTTCTCCAGCCTCCTGCTGGGTACTTCTAAAGAATATAACTGCTCATACAGAAATTTCAGCCTCAACTGAAGACAAAAGTTGGATTTCACCTCGGAAATGAGAGCAATTCCTTCTACATCAGTATTTTCATTACTTTCAGCAAAGTAAAGCTGAATGCTAGAAAGACAATGCAAAAGAATTCCAAAGGTTAGCAAAGTAACTGGGAGTCTTCCCATCACTGTCATAACACTTTGAGTTAAATCCAGGAAGTGGAGAGATACCACAGTGAGAAGAGGTTTAGAGATGCATTTTCTTAGTGGCTTAAGGCAAACTGTTTTTAAAAATTGTCCCTGCACACATGGATTGCATAGCAGATCTCTTTTTCAAATGCTACTTGAAAAAGCAACAACAAAAAATTTCTCACAAAATTGTCATTTGGTACTCAAAGAATGCTTGGCATAAGTTGGGGAGGATATGGTATAATTTTTCATGAGTAATAAATGTTTAAGTCATGCTTGAAGTGCAAAATTCAATTCAACTTTAATTAGAGAGGCGTCACTAAAGCTCTTATTATGATTTTATAGGCCACAGAGGAGATCAGTTCAAATTCTCAAGTTACGATGAACAGGGCAGAAAAGGCAAAGAACAGATCACATACAGGATGATTCAGTTCATCAGAACTCCGCTGATTTATGTTACTATTCTAATCTACCTGATCCAGAGATGACTACTTTTTAAGGATTGCTGGTATAGGCTATAATGCTGCTACACAGGAGGGCTTCAAAAGCACTGTTGCCAGGCCTACACCATGCCATGGACTAAATCTCTGGGAGGAGCTGGAGCATGTAGAGCAAGCTCTGCTAGGTTATTAGCCCAAGTATGATCAGATACTTTTCCAGCTGCAGCAGCATCAGCTTTGCCACAGACTAAAGCTGTTGGTACATGTGCCTCTTTTTTTTTTTTTTTTTTTGCTCTCCTCAAAATAAAAAGGATACAATGGCACTAGTATCAGTATGCAAATACGCATACATCATCCTGCAGAGGCATCATGGCATGCCAGCTCTCCATGATGATACAGCAGATCAACTGGCAGAGTTCAACCACAAGAGTGCAAAACAATCAAGATGATCCTCCAATGCACAGAGCCAGAACCCCAGACACTGCTGTCAAGGGAAAGATATAGAAAATATATCACAATGCACTACCTGGACTGTTTGCTGAGATAAGGAAATAAGATTTCTGCTTCAAAATAAAGAATGGGACTACAGGGAGACAGCCACAGGTATGACATCACTGGTGACCCTCAGAACACATGTTCCAGGGAGACGAGGTTCCACCATTTTTTTATTTCTTCTGGCACTTAAGGCAATAATTAATCTCTTAACTCTGTCTGAAGACATAATTTTATGGGAAATGCAAATCAAGACCCTGCATGACTTAAAGGCTGACAAGATCACTTTTTTTTTTTTATTAAATAGTTTCATTTTGAAAATATTTGGACAAAAATGGACATGTAATCAAAGTAAGTACTGCAATAATACTTGATAGTTGTTCATTTTTTTGCATGTGCTGCAAGAATAGCTATAAGAAAAAATAAAAAGGAAAAAAAAAAGGCATAGAAATGTACATTAAACCATAGAAAACAGAAGAAAAATGGTGTTACAGAAAATACATCAGTAGGTGTAGCATGATCCGGTTAGGCCAGATCATGATAGGAAACCATACTTTGGACAGGTCCCATTAAAAATAGAGAGATTCATGTTGCACAAGGCTATTCTGCAATTTTTGAGAAGTCAAGCAGTGAAGCAGGCTCTCCCTGGCTTCTGGGTTTCAAGAGGCACTGAACAAGACAGAGCAGGACAGCTGAAACAAAATGAAAATTTATGGAAAGGAAGACTGGAGGGGAAAAAACAAACGGTCTTTGCTACTAATACCTTACAAGACAGTACATTAAGAGGTGGAATTGTCCACAGGTAAAATCAGAGAATGACAGATTAAAATACTTCCCTTCATGGTAAGTAAGGGCAAACTCCTAGTAGAAGTAGTAGTACCAGCTATGGATTCTTGAGAGCAAGGTGTAGGAGGGGATATAAGTAAGTTATTTTGTATATAGGTCCAACCCGCACAATTGTTGCTATCTTTACTTTGAAGGAGCCATTTACAAAGAGAAGACACTGAAGAGCATTACCATACCAGGTAGGACATAAGCTGCTGGATGTTTCCTTTTAGTTATTCTTCCTTTCTTATCACATGCCTTTGCACTTACCATTTGCTCAGTGGCAAAACTCCTTGCAAGTACTGGCAGCAATATAGATCAGGAAGGTTATTCCCACAAAGATTTTCCTTGAAAGAAGCTGGTCCCCGTGCTGGAATTGCCCTGTCCCATTCCACACACAGAAGAACATTTCTTGGCAAACTAAAGTCTGCAAATTTTGCCACCAAAACAGATACTAAGGCACCAGATGTTATCATGCACCAAGAGCCAGGACAAGAACTCAGTACTTTGATCCATCTCACCATCCAGATCCCATTGCAACTTATCACCCTTCATGATGCCTTCCTCCTCCAACCACACATCCCATTTTCCACTTGGTTAAATGCTGTGCTACTACAGCCCCTCACTGTTGCTTACACAAGGACTCAATCAGTTAAAGCAATGCACTGAAACAAATGGACAACCTGTTCACCTAACCCAGGAGACCTGGCTAGTAAAAGAGAACTCACAGAAAACTTTGCAGACAGACAGATATGCAAGAAAGATCAGTGTTTCTTACCCAATCTGTCTCCTGGGATCAGAGAATACAGTTGTGAAATATATCAGAATTCTGTTTTCTTCTTTCTTTTCCTAAGTTTGTGTCTGGGGGCTTAATTTTTATTGGGATGGTGTTGCAAACAAGCCAGGCAGGGGCTTCAGAAGCCGTCTCTATCCCTGATCCTTCACAAGCAACTCCAAACATCCTCCAATCGATCTTTGGAAATTATCTGAAGTAAAGGGGCTCTAACTCTGATGTGGACATGATTAAAAGCTGTAAGAAGCTCCCTGGGCTGGAATGGCACCTACAGGCTTAACGTATTTACATTAATCAAGATTCAATCAAAGGCTTATTGGCACTCTCAGTCTGTGTGCCTGCATTACAAATAGCAATACAGATTTCTGGGAAGGTTTAGTCAGGGCCTTAGCATAACTTGCAGCTACAGTACAAAAATACATAAACCATATAAGGTTACACAGTTCATTAAATGTTAGCAATATGCTTAAAACTAAAACTAAGGCATGCACTTTATATACAATTTTGATTGTCTATAATCCGTGTCAACACAGCTGTGCTACAGACCTCCTAAGTCACTGTTAGCAAGTCCATCTGCTTCACCGAACTGTGTCTAGTTTTCAAATAATGGCAATTTCTTTAACATTTTATGATTCCTGACTGTGAAAACTGCCTCTTGCGTGAGCCCATGTCAAAATCTGACTAATGTTGCAAACTGTGTGGTGCAATGAGATTTTGTTGGCAGTTGGAGAAACATAAAAATGTTAAGACACTTCACAAAAGTTTCACAAAGGAGTCACTGACTAAATCTTTTAATCTCAAGTAGCACGTACTTCATTACATCAGCATTTTTCAAGGAATGTTCCTATTGTCAATGAAAATTAGCTCCAAGAATCTGAAAGCAGGAGGACTTTACAAGGGAACCAGAATCCCAGAATTATGGCTTGTGTGTCAAGCATTCTGTAAAAAAAATAGACTTCTGAAAAGCTGGCTCTTCCGCTTTACAAACACAGGCCTTTACTACCCCAGTAAGACCAAAGCAGATAATCTTTACAGGAATATTTTTGAGAGTTCTCAGTTAGAGAAATGTCATCATGCCCATCTGTTTTGCTGTGTACTATATTCACAGAAACTTCCCATCCTCAGTGACAGGATTAGGTCAGGGACCTTAACTCCCAGGCTAGATTCCCTACATGATGTACAACAGTGAGTGTTTATAATGGTGCTCAGGTTTTTTGTATTTTCAACGACAGTCCCCAAGTTATTAAGGAGATTTAACTATACAAAAGCTTTGAAGAGCTGGTGGCAAGTTTCTGAGTAGAATGGACACAAATATCAAATTCTTAAATCAAAATAATTTTTTTCTAACCTAGTGACTGAAGAGCTATTTTTTTTCCTCCTCTGGCTTCATTCAGGTGTTGTCATTTGCCTTCAGAATGGTCTGGCAAGTCTAAAATCAAACCTGGTTCTACCAAGGATGGAGAAAAGCTGTAATAGAACATCTCATAGAAGCAGGTTGCAACTTGCTTATAGGAAAGTCAGCATTTCTCCCTAACAATTATGTCTTTGAATAACTCGGTCACATAAGACAAGAGGCCATGTAGCTGCTACCTCTTAAAAAGTACCCTTTATGTGGCAAACTAAACAACAAATCCAACCTATTCGCAGACTCAGCAATAGCTGGGGACATTTGTCTTGCCTGATGTATGGACCAATGCTGTAGGTGAGCTCTCAGAGACAATCTGTTGAACAACTACTGTATGCTTTTTGGACTTCATCTGTTCATTACAGGAAGCACAGACATTTATACCTTCATTAGACATCTCAGTTATTATTTCAAATAAAATGAATAATGTCTGGCCAGCTCACTGCTCAAGTGAGAGAACCAAGAAAAGTGATGCGAGTGAGTCAACAGTAGAGCTATTGCTCATACGTGGATATTGAGTCTATGCCTGAGACCAGTGTAACGCATGCATGGAGGTCTGTCTCCCTGTGCCATGTGCACAGTGGGATGATCATTACTAAAAAAGCCTTTCTCCTTGCCAAGGACTAACCTGCAGGGTGACATAAGTTCTCCTCTTGGTGTGAAGGCCAAGACAATGCTACAAGAACTTCGCAGCTTAGGAGGAGGTACAGTCAAACACAGAGCAACTCTGGGGAGAGAGTGTTTCAGTCACCTCTTCACTCTCTCCCTACTTCCGTGTCCTAAAGAGAAATACTCTATTGCTTCACCCTTTTGTGCAAAGCGATTCCCCCCAACACGGCCCTCTAATTTTCTCTTTGGAAAAAGAGGGGCAGAGCAGCGAGACCAGAGGCCCTCTTCTCTTCTCCACCCACCTAACTCACCACAGGGAGATGGGCAACCTGTCACTAGTGGGCTCCATCATAGGCCCTGTGCTCTTCAACATCTTCATAAATGACTTGGACACAGGACTGGAAGGGACACTAAGCGAGTTTGCAGATGACACAAAACTCAGAGAAGCTGTTGACTCCCTCAAAGGCAGGGAGGCCCTGCAGAGAGACCTCAACAAATTAGAGGGCTGGGCAATCACCAGCGATTATGAAGTTAAACAAAGGAAAGTGCCAGATTCTGCAACTGGGATGAGGCAACCCTGGATGTACATACAGACTGGGGAATGAGATGCTGGGAAGGAGTGCCATGGAAAGGGACTTGGAGGTCCTGGTCGATGGCAAGTTGAATCTGAGCCAGCAGTGCCCTGGCAGCCAGGAAAGAGGGCCAAGCGTGTTCTGGGGGGCATCAGGCACAGCATCACCAGCCAGTCAAGGGAGGGGATTGTCCCACTCTGCTCTTACCTGGTGCAGCCTCACCTTGAATATTTTGTGCAGTTTTGGGCACTGCAATATAAGAAAGATGTTAAGCTATTAGAGAGCATCCAGCAGAGGGCAATGAAGATAGTGAAGGGCCTTGAGGGGAAGTTTTATGGGGAGTAGCTGAGATCACTTGGTCTGTTCAGTCTGGAGAAGAAGAAGCTGAGGAGAGACCTCACTGCAGTTACATCTTCCTCGTGAGGGGAAGACGAGGTGCAGACACTGATCACTTCACTCTCGTAACCAGTGACAGGACCCAAGGGAATGGCTTGAAGTTATGTCAGGGGAGGTTTAGGTTGGATATTAGAAAAAGGCTTTTCACCCAAAGGGTGGTTGGGCACTGGAACAGGCTCCCCATGGAAGTGGTCACAGCATCAAGCCTGACAGAGTTCAAGAAGCATTTGGACAATACTCTTGGGCACACGGTGTGACTCTTGGGGATGGTTCTGTGCAGGGCCAGGAGTTGGACTTGATGATCCTTGTGAGTCCCTTCCAACTCAGCATATTCTGTGATCCTGACCTTCAAGCTGTGCTGTGACCAACCTTGTACTCAGAGCAGGAGAGCATGCTTGCTTCCTGGCACAGCGGTCCGGTGTGCCAACACAGTCCTTCACTACAGCTGCTTTGTTGCACCCTAATTGCTTCCCTGAAGGCACACAAAGACAAGCTAAACCATTGAAAAGGGATAATTCAGGGAACAAATTATTTAAATGTCCACCTCTTCAACTTTCTCCACCCTTCTCTCTTGTGAATAAATCCATCTGTAACTTCCCCTACACTGACACTTTGGATACCCAAGGCAAACATCTCCTGGGAGATCCCAGCATGCCTGGGTTCTGGTTAAACATCAAGCACCCAACTCTGTCACAAACCATAAAACCACCTCACCGAAATGCTTTTGCAGTTCTCAGAAAGGGGACGTACTTGGAGTAACTGGAAAGACCTTGACCTGGATGCAACAGCCCAGTGGTACTGCTCAGGCTAGGATCAGAGAGAGGCAGAGGCAACGCTCCAAGAGGACTGTGCTGTGAGCCAAGATACACACTGAGACTTGGGACCTGTTTTAATTATTGTTTCATTTCTTTCACTGCTCAGGAACATGTAACAAGCTGAAATGTGCGTTGTGCCTGTAAACATTTACTTTCTTTTGGTCTTGTGCAATGCTATGTCTCATTCTCTTGGATGGTGCCTGGAATGCAGGAATAGCCATAACACATTGGCTGAGCGACTGTCGACTCAACTGTCCATCCCGACAGTGACCAGCACAAGCTGCTTTGAAGGAAGTTGCTAGAAACCCCACATCAGACCGTTGAGGATTAGGTTGCCTCCAAGGGAAGTTTCTCTTTTCTGCCATGCAATTTGTGTTTGACTCATGCCCTAAAAAAATCAGGGAAGTCTGCCTGCCCATTCAATAACTATTTTTTCCCTGTGCCAACTCATGCACTGGGGGTGCTTTTCACGCGTGTTCTTGCCAGTTCCTCTTGGTGGTGCATGACACAGGGTGGTGCAGGTTAATCATGCCCTGTGCAGAGAACGGCGTACCTCGCACAGTCAGGCACGTGGGGCTGTAGTTGCCGTTGCCGTAAGCCTGATGGCACACAGACACAGAAATCTGAGTCAGTGTCAGCACACTCTCTGCAGATGCACTCTGGCCCTTTGTACTCACAGCCTGCGAGCACAAGGCATTTGGGGATCCTGCCCCTCATGCTTGCAAGAATGGTTGTTTTTGAACGGCGCAAGAGAAGGGGCATTCACACCGTCAACAACTTGTGATCTTCTCCAGGCCTTTGGCAGAGAAATTATCTCGCAATTTGGCAAACCTCACCAGATGCACAAGAGGCCAGCTGGGGCCACAGTAAAGAGTAGGTTAGTCCGGGAGCGCCAGCCTCCCCCACCCCTCCGGCAACGCTGTCTGCCTCACACTGAAAGGAAAAGAACCTTTGCCCCTTCTTCTGGGTCCGAAGGAGCATCTGCAGGACTGAAACCAATCAAAGCCAGCTGTGAAAAATGAAGGGGAGAAGGCAGGGAAAAGCTGATTATTATGACTAGGAAAAACGCTATTAAAAAAATAAAGAAAAGGGAAAAACTGATCCCATATGGGAGGCAAATGAAATACAAATTCAAAACAGGCCATTACGCAGTGTCTGTTGTAAGGCTGCTGCACTGGGGGCTGCGTTCACGTGTCAAGATGCAGTGCCCCCGGGACCTCTGGAGACACCCCTCTGCTCTGCAGCAGCGTTAGTGTTACCTTGGAGCATCCTGGGCTGCGACTGGCATGGGACCATGGATTAGGCAGTCTCTGTAGGCTGACCAAGAAGTTATTCAACTCCCCCACAGGCACACACGCAGAATAACCTCAGGTCTGCCAGACCTAATCATTGCACAAATCCTTTTCTGCCTCAGCCTCTTACTCCACACAATTTCGCTGCTGGCCCCTTGCTCCTTTTGAGATGAGTTATTGCCCTCCTTCACTCCAACAGGGTCGACCACGTGTCTGCCCTTTTATCACTCCTCTCCTCACTCCACACTTCCCCTTCTTCAGCAGATCATCTCCATCACCCGCTCCATCTGCCTACCCAACATGTGCCCTTCAAGCTGTTCCTCAGCTACAGCCAGGTCCACGAAGACAGGCTCTCTGGGTCAAAACATCTTCACCAAGAAGGAACCTTCTGGGGTGCAAGCAGCAAGCAAGGTCCAAGCTCAATACCCTTTTACACTCCCAGGAGGGAGGGAAGTGCCTACCCTGTACCAGCCATACTGTGAGGCACATCCACAATGTTACTGGACTAACAGGGCCAAAAGCCACCTCTCTCTCTTTTCAGGTGTTTCTTCCACTCCTGTTGAAGCACAAGGAGATTCAGCACAATAGGGGATTAGTTTTGGTAGTGGTGGTAAAGATTGTTTATCCACAGAATGAAAACTGGAGGACAGCAATATGACTTCCCATGTCTGTAGGCTGTGCTCCTCAGACATAAAAAACTCTCCAGATCTCAAGAAACAGATGGTTAAAGGGTGGGTGGCTCCGTTCTGCCCTGCTCTTGTGATTCTGTCAAAGACTCACAATATTTGGTACTTGCTTTTTCTTTTTTTTTCCAAGAGGCCCCTGCCCATATGTAAGTCTCACTCAAAGAAACTAATTAAAAAGACAAAGAAAGTAATTTAAAAACTTAAAAGACAAAGAAAGTAATTTCTTGAATACTATAGTGAAGAGAAAACATACAAAAATGTGAACTTCAGAGTTCAAACCACGGAAAGAGAAATTAATCCCTTTAAGAAAATTCATAGGAAGCCCTCCCACTGTAAGTGAATCTCACATTTTTGGAGTCCAGCTCATATGGAGCAAAATCCCTTTATCTGCTAATGTGAGGATAGGAGGCCATTCAGAGGCACAGCTCTACAGACCTCCCCAAGCCCGGCTTCTTCACACACCCTGTGCCAGAGCCTGGGCAACATGGACCTGCTTTTCGAGAACCAGCTCTCTGGTGTCTGGATCTGGGGGAGAAGTGGGAATGGAGGGGGCCCTGAAGACACTTCATTTCTCAGTACTAGAGTGTTCCACAACATACCCAGGGCCACAGCCAAATGCATTAGACCACAGCACTCCCAGATCCTACTCAAGAGTCTTCATAATTCCTCTTCTCAAGCCAAGAAAAACAGCAAGCAGAAAACAAATAACAGTGGGCAAGCAGGAGTATTTGTCCCTTACTACAATGGCCTTAAGCAATCAGAGAGGTAGGGCTGATGAACCTTTAATTACTTGTGCAATAACGACCTCTGTTTCCAGCATTCCTTGGCAGGCAGGAAGTGGCTGGAGCAGTCAGGGACCTGTTATGCTCTTCTCCCCAGGCTTGAAATTGATATGAAGGCCCCTCACAAAGCTGGTCACAAGTTTCAGTACGGGCTCCACACAGAGGTTGTTTATAGCTATTAAAACCAGTGAAACAAAAATACAATAAAAATAGAACAGGTTTTTTACTAAGGAGGTGTTACAGCACAGCATGGCTCTACAGCTAAGGTGTTCAAAGCTCCTCTGCTACTTTTCACAGATAGTTAAGAGTGATTTAAAAAAAAAAAAAAGCAAATTATGAAACCAGCCTTCAACCTCAGTATATTAATATTTTGTGTAGTGTATCATACTCCACCACAGAGGGACTGGAGAGGTCCTTTCACTAAGGACCCCTAGATACTAGCCAGAAAGAGGGGTCCAGAGTAGAGTGATCATCCCTAGATAATTTCTGTGACACAAAATGAAGGTAGAAAGAGATGTTAAGGAACTGAGGAATTGACTCAAGCTCAATTTAATACAGTTAAGTTCAATTAATGATTTCAAGGCCACTGAAATGAGCTTCCTTTTGGGGGCAGCAGGGCATCTTGACATTCACAACTGGCAGCTGAAGAATGCAGAAGGTGGTCTACTTTTCCACAGGGTCTACCACACAACTAGATGTACTGTAGCTGAGACAGTTGCCAAACCTGCTGTCTGTCCCAAGCTCCATCTTGGATGGGATTCTGCAACACAACAGAGGCTGATCCAGAGGTCAGAAAAAGAAACCCTGCAAGAGACAGCTCACAGGCTATTTCACTTCCGAAATAAGTAAGTCTCTTCCTATCCCCATCTCTGACTGCTGGAGTCAGCTTGTGCCTTGACGCATGTGGCACTGAAAACTTCCCAAAACTCTTGTTCCTTTAGTATTACCACTAGCTCTCTGATATCTTGATTATCCACAGAAAAAGTCAGTGTGTCTACATCCAGCAAAGTTCTTGGCCCTGATATTTTGTGGCAAAGAATTGCACAACACTAATCTAACCCAATGTTGAGTGAAAACATTTTTATGTCAGTTTGTATCTTGCTTGCCTTCTTTTTTGTTTCTCTGACAGTCCCCACTCCCATATATCGTAAAGGGAGGTAGTTCTGGATAGTCCATCTCTAATCATGTTGGCTCTCACTTCTTCCTCCTCTAGAATTAATATTTACAGGGTTTTCAATGTCTTTTCACTAAGAGTCTTTTTCTCTTTCCTTGACTACAACCATAGCTGTCTCCCAAACTCCCCTCCTCTTGGAGACAAAGTGGCCAAAACGATATAGTGTGTCCCAGTATTTAAGGGAGCCTTTACAACACAGAAGGATGTCCTAAGATTGCTGAGCAGCTTTCCTGTCAATTAAAACAGGGAACACAGAGATAAAAGGAGTCAACTTCCTCTGCCAATTGAAACTTCTCTGCTCTGCTATGCATTAGGGCAATACAGAACTAACTTGGGTTAGAAAATAGCTGCTCTGAGCACAAGACTGAGGTTATAGGCAGACTCATCAGTTCCTGTCCTATTTCACCACTCAAAAAGGATAAGAAAACTCCAAATGGCAGAACAGAACGTGACATACTCCAAAGTCTGCTCCACTGGAATTACCCATTGCTTTAATTAGCTGTTCCTTTGACCTGCCTCTCTGCAGTATGCTCACTGCCTGCCACGTGCCACTGCTCTCACTGCCCATAACCTAGAAGAATGCACATGCAAAAAATATCCCCAGGGATGTGCCCATCTCTTAACCTCAAGACATTCATCCTGCTTGGGCAGCACCCTTAGTTTTCTCCCCACTGTCCTTTCCCAGTTCTTACAGCACTGTAAAACATGAAGAAGATCCAGCTGGACAAAGCTGTCTCATCCACTAAGATGCCAGCAAGAAAAAGCAATACAGATCTCCACTCTTCTGCTGGATCTCCAGTCAGGTCACAATCACTGTTAAGGCCATCTGGAGAAACCGAAGCATTCAGAAGTTGACTGAGTCATCGAAAGCAATACAGAGCAGAAGCCGTGGGCTGCCACACAGTTCTGGAAAAGTCCCCTTCAAAACACTGAATCCCTGGAATGAAGGGCTGCATTGGCTGATCCATTAGAGTATTTTAATGGCACGTTCCTGAATTAATCCCAAACTCCATTCAGAAGAGTCAACAGGCAGGTGGTAGGAGAGAGGAGCACCAACTCCAGGTTGAAAGCAACCTTCAGGAGAGATCCCATGGGCAGAGTAGGGGGCATCATGGTGTTAGACAGCTACTCAGTTTCAACATCAAGTCTTAGGGCTTATTAGGCCTCTTTACACTCACTCTGTGGAGATTTGCCTGACCAGCCCTTAACAGCAGGACCCATCTTTAAGTCCAGGGCCCAGCTATGCCTGCACAAGCAGTAGCAGCATCAGGCCCAACATGCATTGGGCAAAGAAGCAAAAGAAACAGCCCACAAACTCTATCACCTCTGTTTCCAAAGGGCTTGCAAGTTTCTCTCCCTCTCTTCCTTTAGCCCTTCCACAAAAACTTTGCATGCAGAGCAGTGTCTCTCGGGTCCCTCATTCTCTTGAACAAAGTAAACAGACCTCCCGTGCAGCAACAAATGAACAACAAACAGAGGGGGGAAGAAAAAAAAGAAATCTCGCTGCCAACTTGAAGATTTTTTTTTTTTGGCATGTTTAATTAAAGAAAAAATAAAATGTGCAAGCTATGCCCCAAGGGTGACCCTGCATAAATCTTTCTGGCAGCTCCAATGTCCTCCATTTCCCTGTCCCATCACCACAGTCACCCCATCTTTCCCTGTGTTCTTCCCCTAATGCACACGCACACATACAGAGCCCTAAGAATCCTGGCACCCAGACGGCTTTTTCTTTTTCAAGCATGCCAAAACAAGCTAGGCTCCTAAATCCCTTTTAGAATCTGGACTTGTGTGGAAATGTGTTTGCCTCCATCTTATGTTTATTTTCTTTTGTTTTCAGGTTTGTTAGCCCAAGGGCAAATGTTGTTCCTAGCACCAGTTTTGGGGTTGGGTTTTGTTTTGTTTTGGGTTTTTTTTGGTATTTATCTTTCAATCAAGTGTTCCTCCTTGCAAGGATAAACAGGATGTTTAGAGACTCTGGGTATGACGACCAGTCTTTGACAGCTGTTGTGACACACCACACACTGGGTTTGCCATGTGTGCAAGCGCTGGCACGGCTCAATCTGCAGCAGGCTCTCCTCATTTGAGGAGATGGACTACATGACCTAAGAGGTCTTCAACAGCTCTGTTTTCAGCGCAGGCTCACAAAAAATGCACCACATAGGCACGATCCAGAACAAGCCCTTGGCCCCTCCCTTCACTTAGGAGGATATCACCTGCCCAGCCCTACAGCCATTCCCTTTCTAGTCAGCTCATTTCACTCGTTTTGCTACACTAAACTATGCTCTGACTCTGAGAAATTTTTCTCTTCCAGATACACACAGACAGGCAACAGTCAAAATACTTCTAAATTACAATTCAACAGAGGGAATTTCTCAAGCTTTTTTTTTAGGAAAGGAAGTTTTCCAAGCCTCGAATCACTGACACTGGTCTGACTCCTAAACCAAGAGCTCTGGAAAATGAAGCATAGATAGCACTAAGGGCCAGATCCCATGCAAGACCTACCTACCTAGAATACTGTGTGTGACCTCTCTGAAGTCTCAGTCACCACAGAAGAAAATGTGGTGCCTGATTCTGCACTGCACAAATTCTCCAAAATTTTAATCACTTTTTAATTGCAGAGTTTTCTAACAGCTGAAGATGGGAGAGGTTGAGACTGATAACTAGTCCCGTTTTGTAATTAAAAGCAATTAGTTTTGTATCAGGCCCTAATTACTGCATTCTCAAGCCACAGAACAAGTGACTGAGATATATTTCCCTAATTCTGCAAGCTGGGTGTGTCTACAACAGCAGCACACACTTTGATAAGCCATACCATACACAAAGAGTGATATGCTGTCTAAACAGCCATAAATCACTCCAAAAGAAAGGGCTCTGCCACTATGTCACCTTAGCTAGTCCAAAACCTTTTGCATTTAAAGAAAATAATATTTATAAGAATTACCTCTCTTCTCTGCAAACACATGACTCCTAAGCAGCAACAACCTTCTGTTTTCCCCATTACAAACACTTGACGTAATTCACAGGACATGTTGACATGATGACAACATGTTGGTGACTTTCATGCTGTTTGGGGCCAGCTTATTCAAGGAAACTGACTTGGTCCTACAACGCTTGTCAAGTTCAACTCTTGAAATCTATTCCAGGTAACATTCCACCGCAAGCTTCTGGCCTACGTACAGAAAGTACAGCATGAAATTTTATGGTCTGTGTTATTCAGGAGATCAAAAGGGATTATCACAATGTTCCTTTTTAGACGTGGTACCTATGAGCCTTGGCATATAAGCTACCCAGGAAAGCCATTCTCAGACAACTGTTTTAAATTGGACTCTGAGAAGTCCTTGAACTCTACTTCAGGAGAAAGCAGCATTGTAAAGATAACGGTTTTACAGCTTTCAGTCCTCCCAGAAAAAACAGTGCTTGCTTTGTGTACCTTGCCCTGTTGCACTAAGCAGACGTCCTCTATCCAACCCTTACTGCCTTCTAAAAGCTGTTCCACAAACACTCCGGAGCTGAAGAAGCAATAGTCTGTCCTACAACCTGAAAATTCAAATTCAGTAAAATAGTTCTCCTGAAATAAAACGCCCAACTTTGATGTAATTGGGATAACCTGGAAGGAGCAGGAATTCCCCAGTCACGAAGACATTTTCCACAGCAAGATAGCACTGGATAAAGTAAGCAAAATTTTCCTACTGCTTCATTCATTCATTCAGCACTGTTAATGACAGTGGGTCAGCAGTGGATCAAATCAGTGAATACATCTTTCTGTCACCTGATGTGTAATTTGGAGAGGCCCAGTATGGGAGCAGATATCAGAAATTCTGATTACCCATTCTAAGGCATATTCAGCCACCTACCCTCCCCGTACCTTGACTTTCCTTTGCCCAGAACAAGGATAGTTGTTAAATGGTTTAGCATATACCTTTTCTGGAATTCATCACGAGGTTGTAGTTCTTTCCTGTAATTCAGCCTTTTCTCTTTTAACCACCAGTAAGTAGCCTGACAAACAGGGAATGATGGACAGGACTGTAAAACTGGCCACTGATGTTGCAGGCTACATTAACCTCTAACATGGTGGTGTCCCTCAGGGGTCCATATTGGGACCAGTTTGGTTTGACACCTTCATCAGTGAGATAAAAAGTGGGATCACGTGCACCCACAGCAAGTTTGTGGACACCACCAGGCTGAAAGTTGCAGTTGACACACCTAAGGGATGGGATGCCATTCAGAGGGACCTAGACAAGCTCAAGAAGTGTGCCCCATGAGAACCTCGTGAGACTCAGCAAGGCCAGGTGCAACCCTCAGTTGGATAGTGTAAATACAAGCTAGAGGATGAAGGGACTGAGAGCAGCCCTGTGGAGAAGGACTTAGGGGTACTGGTGGATGAGAGGCTCAACGTGAGCCAATAATGTGCACATGTAGCCCAGAAAGCCAAATGTGTCCTGGGCTGCATCAAAAGCAGCGTGGCCAGCAGGCCAAGGGAGATTCCACCTGGAGTACTGCATCCAGTTCTGGGGTCCCCAGCACAGGAAGAACATGGGCCTGTTAGAGTGAGTCCAGAGGAGGGCCATGAAGATGATTAGAGAGATGGAACACCTCTCCTGTGAGGAAAGGCTGAGAAAGTTAGGGTTGTTCAGCCTGGAGAAGACTCCATGAAGACCTTAACGCGGCCTTTCCTCACTGAAAGGGGGCCTATAAGAAAGATGGGGACAGATTTTGTAGCAGAGTCTGTTGCAGTAGGACAAGGGATAATGGTTTCAAACTAAAAGAGGGTTGATGTACATTAGATGTAAGGAAGGAAGTTTTTACAATGTAGATGGTTAAACACTTGAACAGGTCTCCCAGAGAGGTGGTGGATGCCCCGTGACTAGAAACAATCAAGGTCAGGTTGGATGGGGCTCTGACCAAGGTTATCTAGTTGAAGATGTCCCTGCTAATGGCAGGGGAGTTGCACTAGATAATTTTTGAAGGTCCCTTCCAACCCAAACCATTCTATGATTCTATAGTTTGGGTAACACAGTAGATAAAGCTACCACAGCTTTGTGTCTAATCACATTTCAGCCGTGCTGCACCCTCTTGAGGTCACACAGCAAGGCTCAGGTGACAAGGGGTGACAAGGCACAGTGATTTGCTTACCTGCAGGAACCTGTCCCTAGGACCCAAGGGAGGATGATCTACAGCACAAAACTCATTTCAAAACTGTAATGTTAGGAGAGTCACTTGGATAGTCACCTCACTGTCTCTGCAATTCATTTTTGTTTGTTTCTAATAAAATAAAAAAATTAAAAAAAAAAAAAAAAAAAAAAAAAAAAAAAAAAAAAAAAAAAA
>NW_020955438.1:759998-786661 GCF_003031625.1 Empidonax traillii | reverse complement strand
GACCAACACAGTCAATTGCACACCCGCCAACTGTTCCAGCACGTTCCTCTCTTTGGGGGGTTGCACACGTTCAGAGGGGAAAGAAACTGCGTTCAGCATCTCCCTTGCACGTCAGAGAAACCAGCAGCTGCAGAGTTGCACACGCCAAGTGCAGGACGTGGCTTCTCCTGCACCACAGTGAACATCAGTCTCTTCAACCAAGTCATTACTTTGCTCCTTGGAGAAGTTATTTGTGCGTATATCCATATCCTTGGCCCACAGGTACGGCCACTGACATAGCCAAGGACAGCTCGACACCTCAGACAGCAGGGCTAGATGTGACTTCATAGGATCTGCTGACCCCTTACCTCACCCAAAACAAACATCAAGATGTGCTGGAAGGAGCACAGTATATTGAACAAAATTCAGAAAAAACTGTGAGTGCCTGTCCTAGTTTCACAACTCCTTCGCTGTACTTCTCTCTGGTACATGACACAATCTCTGCCTTCGTAATAAAGTATTGTCTCTGTTACCTTTTAGTCCACCTGCACAGCTTGGGGAATGGGATTTGTGAAGTACTGAAGCACCAGATCCTAATAATCACTGGCACTTCCTCAAAAACACTGATCAACAAGGGACTTGGAAAGACTTGAGATCTTCTTAATCCCACTGCCACGGCAATCAGGAGCATTTAAGCAAAATAATGTTGGGTAAGGTACTTTGATTTTTCTTTTTTTTAAAATCTTGCCATAATTTCACACGAACACTGTTTTAGAGGTAGCTGGTAACACTGAGGAAAGTGTCTCTGCCCATGACAGGGGTTAGAACCAAGTGATCTTTTTAGGTCCCTTCCACCTCAAACCCTTCTGTGATTCCATGACTGCCCTCTTAAGTAGCTTGAGTATCTGCCGGAATTTGGTTGCAGCAACTCCATATTGATATGGGTATACTTGTATCTCTGTTTCTTCCCTTTTACAACCTTCTGCAAAGAAACATGAGCTAGAAATTTATCACCCATGGAGAAATCACAGAATAGCAAAGCATGGTAAACCTACAAAGGGACTTTTGATACTCGCTCAGCCTAGAGCAAATAAATTCTATTTAGCTTGGGTCCTCAATGCCAGGATAAGAGAGGATAAGGATAAGACAGAAGCTGGAGACTCCAGTGTCTCCTGAGGACCATTTACAAAGGGGCTGATGGTTATACCTAGTACATGGAATACAGCCTCGTTTATCCAGAACTATCACATACCTGACTGTTTGCTTGCTCAAGGCTGACCAACCAGTTAGGAAGACATATGGCAGCACTAGATCAGTTCTTTTTATCTTCACCATGGTGAAACAGTCAGAGTTATCTATATTGGAGGTAACCACAAAGGAAAGTGGAGAAAAAAACAGCAAACTCCATAACATTATATTGTAGGAACAAAGTCTCAGCCCCAATATAGATCATCTCCATGCTGATCGGCGAGTTTGAGAAACAGCCCCTTTAAAAAAATGTATTAAAAAAAGGAGGGGGGAGTAGGAGGCTGTATACAGCAAAGGCGAGAGACCCTTGGGCCCAGACAAATTCAGCCATCCTACTTTAAAACTGCAGGCCAGCTCCTGACTTAACCTGGAGTTTCACGTCACTGCAAAACTCTGGAAGTGTCGCCTTTGCAGATATGCCAAACATATGAACTGTTCTCAGTGAAGTCAGTATTTTTCCACATCTACTATCGTAACTCTGCTGGCAGGCTGGGAGTAGCAAATCCTCCCTTATCTCCCTCCTCTCTGAGAGCATCTCTCTGTTTAAACACTGGCTAACCTAGATCACACACGATCTCCCCCCTTGGATTCCCCCCTTGGAAAGTGGACAAAGAGGAGGGTGGGAGAATCACTGGGGTTGTAAGCAACAAACCACAGAAGATGGACTGTCGTGAAGGAGGGAAGTAGCAGGGGGAAAGAGGTGACTAATGAACAGAAGGGGATGCGTAAAATCCTACTTGGATCGCCTCTCTGGAGAACAGCTGTTTCCTTGTAAACATCTTGCTAGCTGTCCAAACAAGAAGTTCAGACACAGAACAATAAAGGAGAGCACCCGGGTAGAAGCACTGAAGGCATGGGCTCATTCACTACCCTGCCAATTGCTCCAAGTGGCAGAATTCAAAACCAGGGAAACATTAGCTACACATTTAACCCTGCGTACACTGTGTTGTAGCAAATGGTCTGCAGAAATATCCTTCTCGATCTGTGATGAAACCCTCCCTAGCCTTCCTTTTCCCCCATCGTTTCTGACACAACACCAGAGCACATTACTTGACAAAGGAAAAGAGGAAATATCCTCAACAGATCGAGGAGAAAGAGCCACAGAGTCAAGAAATGAAAAAACTGAACGTGGCAGCCCTGAAGGCCTTGAAAAGCTCTACCGCTGCCCTGGCATCAGCAACTTGGAAGTAGAGGGAGTTACACCAGAAAAAGCAAAAAGAGTCTTTTTATTAGTCCTCAGCACAAAACAGCCTACACTGGCAGAAGCTTTTCTATGCCAATACAACTGTGTCCACACAGGACACCTGCCAGCACTGCAAGGTAGCTGTGGATAGGGGAAGGAATACCAGCACAACCAATCCCGTAAACATTCCTAGGGCAAGCAGCCACAGAAGGCAACTACCTGCACTGCGCAACAGCAAGTAGAGACATGCACCACTTTTGTCTGTTCCTTGATGCTTCTGGAGATCAAACACATACATACCCAATCATAAGCCTGTCCCCAAAATGCCACACAACTGTTACAGGATTGCAATAAGATCACACACACTTTTCCAGGAAAGAAGGGATCACTGCAAGGAAGGCGATACACAGGATAGTAGGACACAACAACTAACAATAAGGGAACCCTATGTCCTGAGCCTATAGTCCAGTTATCTACACTTTCATGTTTTTGTCTGACTAACCTATCTTGACTTTTGTACGTTCTATTCAGTGCCAACTGCACGTATCCTAGGAAATGAAATGCCTCCTATTTCTACCCAGAACAACCTGTAGAAGCACGAAGAAGGTAAACACAATGATACTCTCACAGTCAGAAATGACAACAAGGAATTCCACACTTTAGAAATAGTCCACAAGTTCACAGGAAAGTCCTGATGCAGTCAGATTTATTTTACCTTTTTATTTCTTCACGGCCAATTTGTTGTAGTCATGCACACACAGCCAGGAAAAAAGACCTGCTAACAAGGACTGCTCAAGAATAAACATTCGGTCACTACAAGGAGGAAAGAGTGCACATTGTGCTAATCAAAATCCCTCTGAGCCTAAAGGAAGGCAGCTGGCTTGTTGCATCAAAGTCCAAACCAATCAGGGACTCCACCTCGTCTGGGGTCACCTTCCTGCTTCTGCTTCTCTTTCTCCATATATTTACTCCTGAAGTCATCAAAAGAGCGAGTTTCTGTATCTTGTTCTTTCTCGGGAAATAGGTTGGGAAACTGAAAGGTTTGTCCTTGGCCCTAAAGAAAAAACAAATGGTCAGAGAGACATTCCAGCCTTTCTGCAATAGCTATGATGCATATACTTTTAATGAAAGACCACCCTGAAGTTTCAGCTAGTGCAAAACGGTATCTTGTAACCTCCCAGGATGTCTTTCCACCCATCTCCCCAAGATACTCATATATCCCTTCCCCCCCAGAGCTAACTTCCAGCCTCTCCTCTTTTGTGCACTACTTAAGACACTGATATCTTTTTTTTTTTTTTAACAGATGAATGATCAGGAGATGGACACCTTTTCAACGACTTTGAACCAACTCAGAGATGTTGTGTGAGTCATACAGTAAAAAGAAAGATGAGCAAAATAACTGATTTTGTTATAGTAACACCACTGGGAAAATACATGGTGGAGCAGGCATTTGTTAACACTCAGAATATGAGCAGTGGTTGTATTTGTTTAGATCTTAGCTAAGGATAAGACAGAACATTCCTAGCAGCTGTTATTGTAGGGTTTTGATGTGGGAATACAGAGTAACAGATATCAGAGGTTTCTTATCAACAGACATAACGACTAGTGTAAAACAATTACAGTGGGAACAATATGCCTAATATATCACTAATGAGATTAAAGTGATTACATCTGCATCAGTCATTCTGCCTAAGAGACAAGTCATTTAGTGAAACATCATCATCAGATCTATGTCTCCCACTTGGAAGATAAACATTTGCTTGGTCTCTGGCTTTTATCTAACAGCAGGAAACCATTATTCTGTGGAAATGTACTATCCCATTAACATTACCTACTTGCTTTTTAGTGGTAAGCACAACTTCATTAAATTCAACAATATTGGCCCTTCCATTCTGTATGGGACCTTGCATAATAAAACTTGTAACTGATCACTCATAACTCTAAAATTACTCTCCCAAAAAATTACAAAGTTATCATACATTAACTTCTTTGGCAGCATATTGCACACAGAATTCTCAAGAAAACCCATTGCTTCAGATGAAAACAGGTGGGTTTGTTTTTTTTAGATCAGCCATTCTCTACATTTGTGCAGTAAATATAACCAAACAAGAGGCCCAGTTATGAAAAGGTTCCACAAAGGAGATGAAAGGAGCCCTCCACAACACAGCTACCTCGCCTGCATTTTGAGATCAGAAATACAACATAATTAATTCCAACAGAACCGTCACCACGGCCCTGACCCATCTGAATGTATGTTATGTTTCATTTAATCATATATATTCAACCTGGTAAATAACAGGTGTGAAAAAAATCTAAACCTCAAGCGTATGCTTTGGAGAGAAAAAACATGACTTACCCCAGATGAGATTATCCAGACTGGAATCTACAAAATACCAACTCATACCCAGCAATGCTCCAGTTGTTTTTGTAGTGCATACTTCTTGGGGGTTTCCTAAGAGCCTGACCATACTACAAAAACAACAAAGGAGCTGCTGTGTACATAGCTTGATTCCAGCCTGGACAAGCTCAACTGGAACATATCAAGGTTTTCCTTTCCACTGGTGTACACTCTGGGGTTTCAACTCTTTTGTACCTTTAAATTACCAACAGGTATGTTTTTAATAGCTGTCCTATGACAACTAAAGCACAGTTCCATTTGACGGCACAGAAACTGGCCTTGAGTAATCCCTTCAGTGTCCTTGAGCAATCCCAAAGCTGCAGGACCAGCAACAAGCACCCTTGAGGCCAAGCACTGCCCAAGAATTCAGCACACTGAAGCATTTGCTGTTTTTATTACAAAAATTACTGTGTTTTAACACAGTATCACTCAGCCCTGTGGTACCTACAGAGCAGACGGCCAATACTGAAGACTCGCCTGCCCTGGAGAGGAAGCCATTTTAGTCAAACAAGTCAGAAAACAATTCAGGCTAACATGGTAGGCATACCACCTACACTGAAAATCTGAGAACTATTTATATTGGTAACAGTGTAGTAAGGGACTGTTCTTGTTATGCAGCACTTTCATTCTGGTATGCTTCCAGGACCAATGCATTCCCCTTGCGGGAGAATGAAGGAAAGCTGTCCCTAAAGCATACTAACAACATCCATGGTAATTCACTGAGCATTGCAAAACAGTTATTATTTTAGAAAGAGGGAAGAAAACAAAAAAGATACACACAGAGGCTGTAGCAAAAACAAGACAAACCTTTAAGCTGTTTATCAAAGTGCTCAGAGTTCCCATTTCAAGGCTGGTGAAAGTCAAATATTGAGCTGAAAATGTCAATCTGTATCTGGAGTCTTTTAGTAAATCAAAATCAGCAGAGACACGTTGGCTGTTTCCAGCTCTTGTTTTGTGAAGAAATTCTGATTTTGGCTGGCAGCCAAACACGATTTGAAACAGCCAAGACATTACACCCTGAGAACTGAAGGTTGATAAATCTTAAGGAACAATACTCTGCAGTAATACTGCACTGTAAGGCTCTGGAGTGATGAAAGCTGTATGAAAAATAGCCGTTGTGCATGCTCAGTAGCTAGTTTTCAGAAGATGCCTGTATCTTGGGTATTTCAAAATTTCAAAAATACCAAAAGGCATCAACTTACATAAGGATTGTGAGTCTGTCCAGGCACATTTATACTCGGAGCATCTTCCACAAGATGCCAGAGGCTACTGAGGTTCAAGCTCATATGCCACCTCCTCAAAAATAAATGCCTACCGAAGGAACAGAGAGGTTGGCACTTCTTTACACAGTGCTGCTTTTTCTTACACTTCTTTGTAAAAGTTTTCCCTTCTATAACAGCAACCATTTGACAACCATATGATAAACGCATCCTCAGAATGAAATCCTCACTGGAATAAAGCAAACAATGCTTACTAAGTTCATCAGGGTTTATCTGGTTTGCAAACTGCTGGAACACAAAATGCTGGCACATTCAACCAGAAAGCAAAATTCTGGCTTACTCGAAAACCTTGCATTTGTTTACAGTTTTACCTTTTGCAAGCTCTTTATCCGCAGTCATCCTTTTAATTGCTAATTATTGAAACTCACATAAGCTGAAGTAATCTCTAAAAACGCTAGGACTTCAAAACTTTAGAACTTCTGCCAGCATAATTACCTTAGTCAGAAGCACAGAGAAAGGGGAAGAAAATAAGAACACCTTTCTACCCAATACAGCTGTGCTAAGAGAAAATCCTGTAAAAAAGGACAGGCACCTGAAAAAAAATAATTTGGCTCAGATAGTTTAGTCTGGGTGCTGCACTGCCAGCAAAAGAACTTTTTCACCAATGTGAGGTGATGCAGTGATATTCCGTCAGGATAAGCTCTGCCACCACAGGCTCTTATATGTAAGTGAGGCCTTACAGTGCTAAAAAAAAGAACAAAAACCTAAACAAAGCAAGTCAGAGAGGCAGTATTGAAACATCTAGAAAAAATAAAGGCAATATGATGATTTTATGCATTGCTATTCTCCATTTAGGGTCTTCACAGAAATCTCTCTTTTTCCTACAAATTCTAAGGTTATGTACAAGTGAGATGTGTGGTCCAGTGTTCAGATAACAGAAATGGGAGGCATTAAACTTCTTGTCCTGCACAACTCTAATCCTCAATTCAGCATTGCCCAAATATACAAAGCCTCATGACAATTCAATTGTTAAATGCTAGTTACATCCTTCTCAATAAATAGTGACTTAAGCACTTTGGATTTCCCTTTAGATTTCAAGCCTTTGCCATTGGAAAGGGTGAAATCACACCTTCTTCTCAGAGTCTGTTTAAGGAGTTATCACATGGAGTGATACAAATTGCCTCCATTCATTTTTTTAATGAGAGGTTAAGTGAGCATAATTGGGCCTATGAAGTCAAGTGTTAGTCTTTCCACTGCTGAGCCTCATGTCACGAAATTGCTGGAAGGATTATCTGGCACAAACTCATTTATACTTCTCTGACCTTTGCGTCCCTTGAGAAGTTTGGAAATGGCAGGTCAGCACAGATATTACTGTGCAGAAATGATGCAACAAACACTGATCACGTAAACAACTGTGCGATCTTCTGATTATTTAGATAATTGAAGCACTTACTACTGTCCTTCAGAATTAGCAGAAAAGTGATGTTTATAGTATCATTAAATAAAAAAAAAGTTGGACTCCCAACAGCACGGGATTCAGTCCAGCAGTAGCAGCAAATGCAGCTAAGTTTAATAACACAGTGCATTTGAACAATTCTCCTACTATTGCAGTGGTAACGTCTGATGTTAAAATGTATAGCAAAGCAGCCCAGAAAGCAACTTCAAAAATCCACTCAGGAATGACACTGCACATGGAGCATCCAAGTTTCCCCTGAATTCAAAAGAAAACTGCTCTCACAGTTGACGCACAAACAGGTTAATTAGTGTGAATGTACAGGACACTCTAAACAGGGTCTGAGGAGAAAGCATTTGCAAAAATGTTCCCGCCAGTGCCATCATTCAAAAAGCTAAATAGGTGTTAGTCCTAATGTTGACAAGGTCAGACTCCTTTTTACAGCCATCTCTGTTAGATTTCTCAAAACAGGTTTAATTAAAAAAAAGTCTGGATTCCAGAGGCTTGTCTACAGTTGAGTTCCCATGGGTGCTAACACCTGTTAAGCTAAAGCAGTAAGAATAGTGAAGGAGGAGGAGGAGGAGGGGATGTTGTTGTCATTTTTAAATTTTGCTGACGTTAATGCAACTGTAAAGTTTCCCACTGGTTTTCTTTCCTTCTTTTTTTCTTCTCATTATCACAATTATAGCTGGATTGAAGTAAGGAGAAAGGTTGCTGTATTACGTTTTTTTACCTACTCTGCAAAGATATATAGTTTTGGCTTTCATTTAAAAAATAAAACAATGTAGAAAAGTAGCATTTGATATCTGAGGCCATAAGTCTCTACCTTAAACCTTTCTCACCACATTCCAAAAGGGGAAAACACACAGGCAGGCTCTGGAATGGCAAGATATTGTTGATCCAGAGCCTTCTATGATTTGAGGTATTTTTTTAGTGTGAAAATATTATGCTTGGACAGATCACGTATTTGTCCAGTTACCGCCTGAGAATAAAGTAAACAGCTCTGAATCTCCAAGAAATAGTATTTGGAAAAGAAAGGACAACAATTCTTACATCTGGAACAGCTAGGGTACTAGTCTGACACCTAAGGCAGTGTTGACTGTGACTTCATATACCTTCCACCTCTGAGACACTTGAAGTAAATTAATGGATATGTATTGTGTGCTGGAATACATAAGGTGATGCTTTATGAAGCAGGGAAACATAACCGGTCATGAGAATATACTCAGTTTCATTCAGGTAAACTGCACCACAGCTGCCACCAACTCACAGTGGAAAGAGCAATACTTCCACCTAGTGGGCAACAGAAAGATCAATGCGAGACCTACCAAAAACTCATCCATGTTTTTCCAGTCATAAGCAGTTTTAACTTGAAACTGGATTAATGAGAGAAAACACAGCTGGCAAAAATGGTGGGAAAGCCCAGCTATTCTGACTCACGGCAGATGCAAGCTAATTCTCATGAAAATAAGGATTTTACAGTGGTTACCAAAGACTTTCCTAAATTAGGCAGATATTAACAATGGACTGCATGGGGCCTGTTACGGCCTGAATCACACCATGAATGAGAATGAAGGCAAACCCTTCAGATTCAGAAATGACACTGGCTTTCTGGCTTCACTCACTGTTTAAAGCTAGTGTGAACACAGGACTGGGAGCTCATTGTCTGAGACATGAGAGCTAGTGATGAAAAGCTACAAACAAAAGGAAAAAGAGAAAGGAGGAGGAATAAAGAAAAAGGGGGACAGACAAACAAAATGTTAAAGGAACTAACAGACAACAATAACAATAGAAAAGAGAGCAAAGAGACCAGGAATGAGGTGAGGAATAAGCACACAGACCAAGCTTCACTGACAAGAGTTTAGTAAATGACCAGGATTCCCTCCCTTGAGATGAAATACAACACCAAAATGTGCTCCCCTGATCCTGTTCACAGGACGGATGCAAAACATGGCCTTAAGAACTTATTATGGTAACTAAATCATAGGGCAGTGCAGTAAGGGACTCTTGGCTGCCCCCATGTACTAAGAGCAGTCCTCAGCCAAAGCGCAACAGGGCTACATGCATTGCCCAGAAGAGTGCTTCCCACTCCTTCCCCCCAAGTACTATGGGTTGCAGACTACCTCCTTCTCAACTCAGCAGACAAGAGAAAAAAATACTGCATTAAATACAATTAAATAAAATTTGAGAACTGACTAGAGTTTGCTAGAGACCCATATCTACTTCAGTTTTGAGAAATGAGTTTGTAAAAGCAAAGAAGTCACTAGCAGAAGGCTGTGATAATGGAAAGTGCCTGTAATTACCTGCTAAGGAACAGCACTCAGAGAAAGTAACTTGTGAGATAAAACGTCACTCTAGGCGTTCAATTCCTCAGCTGTGTTCTCAATGAATCATACATTCCTGATCTCTAGCAGACAAAAACCTAGCACGGACAATCCAGTTGGGAGATTTGCCCACCAAAGCAAAAACTCTTCCTTGAAAAAAGAACGTGCTCTTTAGCTATTGTAATGCAAAGTCCTCACAAAGATGAGGTTGCCTTTAACTTCAGCTCAGTAAATCAACCTTAGTCCTTATCTAAATACAACTCTGTTTCTTTCTAGCAACATTGTACTTCACACTATTGTTTTAAAGGTAAGGGCTGTCTAGAAAAACAGACTCTCCTCACTTCTCTTTCCACTCCCCTTCCCAGAAAGGGCTTAGAGGAAAACTTCTAAACACACTTAAAAAAAAAAAAAATCAGAATTCCCATTGTCTGTGCCTCTTGACTTTGACCCCAGTTCCATATGAAGTCTTTGGCAGTCTCTTAAGATCATACGGTGCTGCCACAACACTGAATCCTTGTCCCAGGATGGAGTAACACTGAGGTTGTGTTGCCAACAGCAATTTTGAGCTCATGGTTTTACAACCATAAATAGCATTCCTTTAAAGTAATTTTGGTAGTGAAGGGGTTTTCTGTCACTGGTTGCACCTCTTTTTTGCTTAACGACAGGTAAGCCCAAGAGAAGTCGAAACTATAATATGCTCCTGTTGTGAAAGAAAAGCACATGAAGCTCCTTTTCCACTGGGCAACAAACATATGTTTCAGAACCTGGTTCAGCCACAAAGCATGCTTGTTAGACATGACTAAAGGCTCTCCAAGGAATATGCCTTAGTCTTCTCTGAAACCTTTAATAAGAAGCTCCCTACCTTCACAATATATTCTTTCACTTACTGGACATTTCAGCAATCAACCACACAAGTCATGAACCTTCCAGCACACAGAGTACAGGGTCAGCATGAAACTCACTGGCAAAGCAGCACCATATGACATCAGACCATAATCTACCACACAGACCTCAAACCAACACGGGACTTGAAAACTAACCACTTGTTTGAATTTTGATCTTCAGACTGAGTCATTTAAGTCTCTTTATATTCTGGAATGTATTAAAGAAACTGTCATTCTTAGAGAATTGGCAGAAATATTCAGCCAACCAGGACAATTCACTGGACATTACTTCTAGCTTAGCTAGTTAACAGTCCTTTTGTCTTTCCTCACAAGCATCCATGTTAACTCACCAGCTGTACATAGGCAACCTTGTAATCTGGTTTCTTCTCTCTCAGATTCTTGTGATTCCTCTTGTTGTTTGCACCTGCAGAAATGAAGAGAATCCCACCTTTTACTTCCCAGGACTTCTGAGTTCTCCACAGAAGGCCAGGCTGAAAGGGGGACTTCGTTAGTTCTGATTTACTGTTAAGAGGAATATGCTTCCTTCAGTACCAGCACAGCATAGCAGTCAGTGAAGTGTACTGAAACTGAGGGGCACTACTCTCCTTATTTACAAGCAGGGAACTGAATTATCACCAGCCTGCTGACTGCTGACAGCCACTGTGCCTTCACCTCACATACGAAGTCTGCAAAGAAGTAAGGAGCTAAGTCTCCTGAGTAGGGGTCTAGGAGCAATAAACTGTCCTGCCAACATCAACAGCTTCAGGATGATGGGGAGAAAATTACCACTAGACAGTTTTAAACTTGACTGTTTTTCCTACCCAGTTAACGTGCTGGATCTACTGTTTATACACCAGGACGCTATACCCCACATCCAAACAATTCAAAGCACCCCAACCTTCTCCAGGTATGCTGGTCACCACTGAGTGGGAAGTGCAATTTACTCCCTGTATGTTAGGCAGACATTAAAGCTCTCAAATTATTAGATAGTCCAACCCTCATTTATCCCTGACTATATCCATGCTACCATGACCTAAAATTTGCAAAAAGGGACACAATGTCATAAGGAAAAGCATGACTATTTTTCAGTGCTGTTTGAAACCACACATGTTAAGTATTTAAGACATTATTTCATTCTGGTTTGCAGATAAGCATATTACAGATGGTATTTCCAGGTTTCTTTCTTCTTTTACGTATTCTGAGTTTTACAATCTTATTTTAAAGTTTTTTTTTCCATTTTCCAATTTTTACTACTACAGTTCTTTTTTCCTATTCTTTTTAAAATGATCCCTAATCTTACCATTAAAAACACACAACCTATTAGACCATTATCTACTGGTCTAACAGAATATTTTTCTTTGCTCTATGAACTTTGCCTTTTGTTAGACCAAGGTAATCTCAATTCAAATTATTGTTTTAAAAAGGCTATGGCTGAAATTAAGTTTAATTACTAATTGTATCAAAACACAAGAAGCAGTTCCTTCTGAAGGGAGACACCCACTGGTCTTCAAAGAGAAATAGTACCAACTACAAAAGCATAAGCTAAATAACTGTCAGGATGGTAAGGCTTTTTAAATCCAGATTTTTCTTTTTAGAACTAAACTTACATCATAATTTAATCAACACATTCAAATATGAAGTGGTGCATATTCATCTGAAGGGATGAATAAACAACTAAGCTGACTGACATCACCAGCAAAGCCCCTGGAACCAAAATTTGCTGAAATCTAACAGACCTTTTGATAGCTAAAGTCCATTCTGGCTGCACAAGGATGCTGTATTCATCACTCTGGATTACTCAACTGCACTTACCATACTGTATCCTGGTCCTCACAGCAGCTACCGGCACATTGTATATTTTTTCAAGGTAATTCCTGATATCCACTTTTGTCATTCTAGGCAATGCAAAAACATTTTGGGGAAAGAAAAAAGTGTAAATATTTAAAAAAAAAAAAAAAAAAAAAAAAACAACAAAACAAAAAAACAGAGACTGGTTGATACTCTGGAATAAATATGTTTTCTTCTTCTTTTAACTAGGGTAGCTTTACTGCACAAAAGTATAAACTCAACATAGATTACACACTGCTACAGCAATTCATTACCCATAAACTGTAACAACTGGCAAATATTTTACCCTCTATAGCCTCAACAGTCAAAGTGCCAGATATATTCAGTGTTCAGCAGGCTTTTTCACTGCCCAAGCTGAGAGCCCTTCCTTTATCTTCTGAGTAGCAGTATCTGGAACTATCAGAACCTGCCACAGGCTTGCGGGCTCTACTGTGCGCCCCAAGACGGGTCAGGTTGGAAGAGTCCTGACAACCACCTGGGCATCACCTTGCTTCCTCAGGATCAAACTCACGTGCACTTCCTTCCTCTACGCCCGCCCCCGGGAAGGCTGAGCCTCGCTAACCCTGGGCGAGGGGAAGCCACGCAGACCCCGGCCCAAACGCGTGCCCTTGTTGCCTTCCACAAGGTCTCCTGCGGGGCAGAAGCCCCTTCCCGCTGCCCGCGGGGGCACCCCGCCCTCCCGCCCCTCCGCCGCCGGGGCCAGCGGCCGCGCCCGCACCCGCACTCACTCCATGGAGACGCGGAACTGGACGGTGTCCTCGGGCTGCGGGACGCCGGGCCGCACGGCCAGCATGAAGAAGTTGGGGCGGAAGATCCGCAGCTGCGGGCCGCCCCTCTGGAACAGCGGGTACCTGCGGGGACACGGCGCCGCGCTGACTGACCGCCTGAGTGACTGACTGCCCCCACGCCCCGCCCGACCCCGCATCTCCCCGCATCCCCCCACCGCCCGTCCCGTCCCGTCCCGCTCACACGGCCTTCCTGGCGCGGGTCGCCATGGCTGAGCCCGGCTGGAAGCGGCGGCGCCACAGCGGCCCCCGGCGGCGCCCCCTGCTGGAGCGGAGGAGCGCGGCGGGCCCGTGTGAGGGGCTGCGGGGGCGGCCCCGACCCTCCGCCCCGGGGAGCGGGACACGGCCCTGGGGAGGGGAGGGTCCTCTAGAGGAGCCGCAAGGGCGGGGCACCGGCGAGAAGTGTCTGCGAAAGGCCACACCTGGAGTACTGTGTCCAGTTCTGCGCTCCTCGGTGCAAGAAAGAATGTATAAATATCTCAAAGTTGGGTGCCAAGGGGATGGTGCCAGACTCTTTGCAGTGGTGCCCCGTGACAGGACCAGCAGCAATGGCCGTAAACTAAAATACAAGAAGTTTCACCTGAACATAAGAAAGAACTTTTTACATAGAGGGTGTCAGGGCACTGGAACAGGCTGCCCAGGGAGATAGGGGAGTCTCCTTCTCTGGAGACACTCAACGCCCACCTGGATGCATTCCTGCATCACCTGCTCTGGGAAACCCTGCTTTGGCAGAGGGGTTGGACTGGATGATGCACAAAGGTCCCTTCCAACCCTAACAATTCTCTGATTCCGTGAAAATGTTGCCTCTGTGGGACTTAGCAGTGCTGTCTGCATTTCACAGGATCTTGTGGACAGGCCATTTCCTCCTGTCCTCTGCACTGGTGAGACCCCCGTGGTGGTACGGTCCAGCCTTGGGACCCTCCACACAACAGACACAGACCTGTGGCAGCAGGTCCAGAGGAGATGACAGAGATGCTGGGAGGGCTGTGACACCTGCCATGAGAGGCCACAGGCAGAGAGAGCTGGGGTTGTGCTGCCCAGAAAAGAAAAGGCTCTAGGATGCCCCAATTATGGCCTTTCAAAATGTAAGGGGTGCTTATAATACCAAGGTCTATCATGATAGGACAAGGGGCAACTGTTTTAAATGGAAAGAGGACAGGTTTAGATTAGATATTAATAAGAAATTCTTTACTGTGAGGGTGGTGAGACATTGGAACAGGTTGCCGAGAGAAGTTGTGGATGCTCCATCCCCTGAAAGTGTTCAAGGCCAGGCTGGATGGGGCTCTGAGCAACCTGGCCTAGTGAAAGGTGTCCCTGGGGTGGGGGAAAGGTGGCAGGAGGTTTGGAACTAGATGATCTCTAAGGGCTCTTCTCACCTAAACCACTCTCACAAATCCATGACACCGCAGCATGTGCGGTGAGCCACAGTGTGCACACAGGCACCAGAAACAGACAGAAGAACCATGGGGGAGAACCATCATCCCTGGTGGACTTGCCTCCAAAAGGGCATTTCAAGGGTTGGCAAAGGCAAGAGGCCCTACAGAATAGCTCACATCTCAAATTTGGTAACAGTCACTTTTGTTTTGACGTCTACATTGAATTAACCAAGTAATTCACACTTCAGTATTGGGCTTTAATATTGTATGCAGTTTAATGGCCTAAATAAATATTCTAATATAATATTTGAATGTGTCATTCTCTATTTTGCACTGTGATTCATCTGCATCTATGGAAAGGTATGTGCTGAAAACTACCACTTCTATTCTAGACATTTTTTCCTTTATTCCCAGTCCTCTGATTCACTTCATCACTCAAACTTTTAAGTCAGCTGTAACAATATTTGGCACCCAGATTATGAGCTCCTCCACAAGAGCCAGCTTTTGGTATCTGCCTGTATGATGGCTGTAAAACAGGCCCCCAGTTCTATGTCTTTGTTGAAGATACTGCGTGTCATTCTCAGTTGTAGAGCCAGATCAAGTGATATTAAATAAGGATTTGGACCAACTCCAAAATCCTTGCAAAATGGGATGGCAGTAGATAAAATATGAAACACCACTCCAGAGGGCTGTCATTGGAGTAGGTACTGGTTGTGCTTTATTTACAAAATCCAGAGATTTGTACACAGCAATCTACAGGAGAGCATAGGGCTGTTAAGGGACATGTTCGGCAGGAATTGAAAATGCCAGCAAGGAGTCATCTCAGTTCCACAGGGAACATGCTTCTCCTTGAGGAAGCCACCAGACCCCTCCAGGATGAAAGAGAAGAAAAGCAGCAGCAATAGCCAATCCAGGCTGATGCAATTTTTGTTATCATTGAGGCGTGAGAACACAAGTGATCGGTGAAGGAAGAAAGAGGAGACCAGCAGGGTTTCAGCACACCACTAAAGGCCATCCTGCCTGGTTCTTTACTTCCAGCGCCCGCCAACCTTGCCCTTGGCTCCTGCCTTCTTGCTGCTACAATACGAAAGGAAAGAAAAACATGTCAGTATAATGGAAGTGGTGGGGCTCTGTGGCCACTCTGCATTTCTGACTCTTAGATTAGGTTTGAGCTGCTTTCCCTTCTAACATGTTGGGCACACCTGTCATAGACCACATCCTGAGCAAAATATTGTAAATACTGTGGAAAGAGATTCTCCCTGGGGCTCTAAGTAAAAGACCAGGATGTGCATGCCTGAAAGAGGTGGACCCTTTCATATTTCCTGCATTATCAGGGCAGAAATCCATGTGGTCTCCAAACTAAATGACAGGCCTGTACAATCACAGACTTGATGTTTTCTGAATGCAAATCTCCTATGATTTGAATTTTAGGATTTAGAGCTCTTTCTGGAGAAATTTCCTCAGTATCAAAGAGCTTTGATCAAATTCCCCAGATGCTTTAATCATCTAGTAGTAGAGGCAAAAAGCTGAGCACTAATTTACATACAACTAAGAACTGCTTTGCTTTAGCAAAGATGGAGTGGCTTCTTACTTATGAGAGCAAGAGCCTCCAAAGAAATCCAACCAACTTTTTAGGCCTCCTCTCATATCAGTATCCCTGTCTTGCTCAGTGTGTGGGAGCAGTCCAGCTGAACTCCCCAGTCAAACCACCTGAGGCAAACCCTCTCCAAGAGTATCTTCTTGCACACAGAAGAGCAATCCTACATGCAAGCCACTTACCTTCTGACTGAGAGGCAGACACGCCTGGAGTCAGCGTGAGGCGAGGTGTGAAGTTAGTTGAGTTAGATTCTGCACTAGTTCCCATCAGCAGCACCGTGGCTTATGGGGCTTGGCACACCCCCAAACCTTTCCATCTCACACACACATTGATGAGGCTGCTTCTTGAACCAAAGAACATGCAAACTGGGGGAAGCTCTTTGACCAAAAGAGCATGGGATTGGGGGCCAAGCACAAGGTGGTGGGGCCTTGCTGTCAACACGGAGGCCTTCTTCAAAACCAACAGTTCCTCTGGGAGCAGAAAACCATGGGGATGTCACATCTGGGGACATTTTTGCTGTGCTGCCCCATAGATTGGTTCAAGAGCACCAGCCAGATTTATAGAAGGATGTAGCACAGTGACAGAGACATACACGTGTATACTTTACCTTTTGACCAAGATAGGCTTGGTCTAGTTGAAAAAAATTATCTTTAAAGTGAGAGAGAGCATGCTTTCTCTGCTTATCTTAGATTAATCTCGACGTGCCTTTTGCCGGCCTTTCTGAAGGTTCAAAACCCAGTATAGTAACTGTATAACTCCTCAAACAAAGGCAGAGTCCTTTTATCTCCACAAGCACCAATGATGTTATGCCTAACCTTTTGACTGTGCTTAAGAAGCCTTAATAATGTCTGAAGCAAAAGACTCACTTAATCTTTGTATAACACATTAACAGGCAATGCTTTGGAATTATGGTGTCTAGTGTGGATAGAAATTTAAGCACACCAAAATCTTGTAAGCTGTGGACTTCTCAGTGCAACCTTTTCAAATGGTGTCCTGAGAGAGAATCATGTCTTTTGGGGGAGCAGGCATGCAGTAGCCTGTTGTGGGTGGTGTGATAGTGCCTCTCAAGAGCAGAAATGTTGAGCCAAACCAGGGCATCCTTCTGCAGCTGCACATTCTGCTGAGGTTTATCAACCTACAGCTCTGTACAGAAAATACCACGTGAAGGTCAAGTGTTACATTTGGCATCTACAAATAACCAAGCCCCCAGAGTTACATTTATCTGTTAAAGCAGGGTGCCTTGGGGAAGTGGGAAGGTAGTGTCTGGTCACTCCTATCATCCAAAGATGTCACCAAAGACCACTGCTTCATTCCTGGCATGACTTTGCTAAGATACAGAAGCACAGAGAAGATCAAATCCCACCACTGGAGAGCTCTCCTCTTTTGCTTCCCTGCAGTTACTTCTCTGTGGCTGTCAGTTTTCCATGTCCTAGCCCCCAGGCTTTGTCTACACATGGTATCTCATAAGTTCATTAAAAATACCTAGAATAGTTAAAGATATAAGACTCAAAAAAAAACAGTGAAGGGAAGTGGGAGAGGGATGATGAGCGAAAAGAACTCACTACAGTAATCCCATCATGTTAGTCTTGTTACACACCATTCCTTAACCACTTGTTTACCCTTTGTAAACAAGGGTTGTATTCCCTCAAGTATTCAAAGCACCTCAGACAGGTGTTTGAAAAATACAACAATAAGCAGATGAAAATTTTGAAGTCAGAGTGTGAAAAAACATGGGGTTTTTTCTTGTTAGGTGTTACATTCACTTCAGTTTCCCCTTCATTTTCTCAATGTGAGGCAGGATGAGAGTTGCCCTTCCATCTCTAGCCTCATTCCATTGCAACAAGAAAATGTCGGTTGTTGAGGCTGAAGTGACTAATTTGAACACTGAGAAGATATCCCCAATCCAGGAGTAGGAAGGGGATATAAGTACTTACTGCTTCTGGGCCTGATCAATCCGGTTCCTGAGGGTGACAATCTGCAAACAACATATATGACCAGGGTTTTTAGAGATAAAAAAACCTTGTTCTCTCAAGGAGAGAGGAATTTTACCTGCTGAAGTGCTGGAAACAGGTGCCTATAGTAGGAATCAATACCTCCTTTGAAATAAAAGCTCACCCATAATTGAAGGAGAGAAATGTTGCTTCTTGGCAATAAATCTGCAAGCCAGCTTCACACATCAAGGGAAAGAGGAGCTAAAATTTTATAATCCTTACTAGAAGTGTTTTACATATTCAAATTAATCTCCTATGAACTCACATGTCAAACTGTAGGCAAGTGAACCGGAATGAGTTCTGCCCTGCTGGAAATGGATGCCTCCATCATCTGCATATGCCAACCTCACCTCCTCACTTTTCCCTTAATCCTATGCATTAGGAAGTGTGTAAGCCGAAAGAGCTTCCATGGTCTTTGGATGGGGACCTCAAGAATGGAAGATGGGTGTCACATTCTACTGGAGTATCTTTCTTTGCTGGGCTGGCAGAGCAGGAGGCTCGGAGCTTGCAGCAGTCACCACCTACCCAGCCACTCATCTAATAAGAGTAGATAACTTTTAAAGGGGCTGAAGAAGAAAATATTCACGGGGAGCCTCAGGAACAAGAGAGGAGAGTGTTGAAGTGAGGGATCTGAAGACCTTCCCAAGTTCTGTTGATGACTGCAAGCCTTTAGAGTGTCTGTCCTACCAGATGAAGCATCTCTTTGTTTAGCCATGAGTAAACGGCATATTTCAACCTGATGCATGGGAAACCAAATACCTACCTTGCACAGGATGAGCATCTTATGGCCTGACTTAGCATCTCAGTCCTGGTCTGTAGGCCTAGACTTGCTACTGAAATCCTGGGACTCTTCCAGCTCAGGTACCGGAAAAGTCCACAAGAAGACTAGGGTATGATAGAGAACCTTCTTTTGCCCCTTCACCCTCTCATTAGGAACTGAGTCAGGGTTCTACCTGTTTTTCCTGGATTGGAAAAATGCCTTTGCCAAAATGTACACTTTGCATCTGCTTTTGGTGCAATTTTAAGTTCTGCACAGACTCTGCAAGTCCAAGAACTGGTGACCCAAAATTTGAATATTTAAAGTCGCACTTGACATTCCCAGCATGCAAAAGAAGAAAAAGTAAAGTCATACATTGTCCCAACAACTGGTATTTCCCGGCTCATGTCTTTCCATGGCAAACAGAAAAAAAAAGAAAAAAAAAGAGACTGAAACATTACCAAGAACAAGACAACACAAGGAAGGAAAGACCAACAGATCACCTGCTTTTGTACTTACTCATGGAAATTTTAATACCTGACTCAGCAGTTTGAATTGTTTTTTGCAACCAAGCATTTTTCCCAAGTGTGGAGGAGAACCAGTTGTGTTCAGTTTGACCCAAAAGACTCAAGACTTACCTTCAGCGATAACCTTGTGATTGTGACTATAACACTCTTCAATGAAGCACCAAAGAGCAACAGACACTAAAGAATGGCTCCATTTCTGTGTGTACCAGTTCTTTCCTTTGTCTCTCCCTTGCATCCTTGCTTGTGTCTCCTTCATTCTCTTTGCTATTTTCACTTACCTTTCACCTCAACTTTTTCCTGCTATCATCTCCCCCTTTGTTCTTTCAGTTTTCTTCTCCCATCTTAGCTGTGCACTTTCCTTCTGCTTTCCTCATTCTTTGAATTTTTTGTTACTGGATTTTCATCAGCAGGCACCCATCTCTTTGTTTATGCAGAGGTTTCATTACCATATCATGTAGCTGTCCCCTGTCACTGCCTTATTTCTTTTTTTTCCACACCCACTTGACTTATCCTTAAGCTAGCCCTAATACTTTGGAACTGGATAACCATGTGCCACAAGGGGGAGAGGCTTTCTAAACCCTATACTCTTCTTTTTGTGAAGTCCAAGCTACTACATATGTATCCCTAAGCTTTTTTACATGTATCCCAGGTGCAGCAGGGTAACACCCCCACGCACACAGTATCAGAGATTTGGATATGGAATTATTTTAGAGGTGCTCTGACTGGGTTCCGTGCTCACTTCTTCAGCCACATCCCTCGACTCCTTTCCTAAATTACCACTTTATACCTTTTCAAAAAATGGAAAGGGAGAGAAAAAGGAAGTGAATGGAGAGACACAAGATCCAGTTTTCTCTTTTCTCTCTGCACTTGGAGCCAAGTGCCAGTTCCTGTCTGGCACCTGGCCTCTGACCATGCGGCAGGCTCATGCATTTGGTAGCCTTTGCTGCTGCTGTTACACAGGCAAGTTCATTGTACTTACAACTTGGAAAGCTCCTGCAGCCTGCAACGCATTGTTAAAATCTAAGAGAGATTGAGATAGTTACATTGGTGTTGCTGACTCCCTGTCAGCATGTGTCTGTGTGACTGGAAATTAAAAGGAGAGCAAGACAGAGAGAGATCCAGTAGGATTTCTCAGCCACTGAAACCTGACATGGGTGAGTGCAGCCCTATCCAATGACTTTGTGAAGGAAACATGTCCACTTTCTGTTACCATATGACACTTCAGTCAGATGCTCCTGTCTGGAGACAGTTTTCAGTGACTCCAGAGAGCGCAGTCCACAGGTATTCTGTCTAGGATGGAACAAAACTTACAACCTTCATCTTTGATATCAAGGATATTGCTTTGCAATGGAGATGAATGAATTGAGAGTTACTGAATTTTCAGGCCACAGTTACTTATAGATAAACAAGAATGAACAAAATGAGTTTCAGCAGAGGGCAGGGAGTCTGTTTTCCATTGGGATTGCCTTTTCATGGGGCACTGAAAAGCTTGGAGTGATCTTTCCAATTTCAGCCTAAAATGTGAAATCCAGTTCAAGTATGATAACAAGGGAATGTAATTCCAAGCATCTTGCTGCTTAAATATTGCAAAAGGGCATTGGAGACCCAAATGATGTCACAACATGGCTTTTGCCAGAGGAGTCACAGAGATTTTTACATTTTGGACCCAGTACCATTAGCAAAATGGTCTCTCAACTCACCTCATATTTTTTCCTCTTTATCTGTTCTGTAAAGTCATACTTTTCAGTCTCCAGCTGATATAACCAGTCCCACAGTTCCTTAGCCTTGTCCCTGTGTGTTTATGGGAAAAAGAAGATGGGAGAAACATGACATCAGATATTTTCTACGGTTTTCACATTGCTAGTAATGAGGGGTTTTACATTTTATTTAATGCAGTTCACACATCTTCCTGTAAACCCTTTCTGTTCTCTGAAAGCTACTCACCATTTTCAAGGCCACATTTTCCCACCTTCTCACCTGCAAAGCTTTTAGACTTGCAGTCTTGCATGTGTCACACATTAGCATAATTCCCCTAATTTTCCCCCTGACTCTTACTGAAAGATAAGACTCCAGTGGAATCAGAGGAGAAGTAAGAAGAACTCTGAAGGTCACCCAGATAAGCAGAGCAACTGCCATTGTGCAATCTTATCTGTGTCAGGGCTAAGGTGAGCCAACCTCATCTTTCAATCACGTGTAAACTCCAACATGTGCATTGGACTATCATCCAATGACTGCTCTGCACAGAGTACTCAGCTTCCAAACCTCCAGCCTTCGTAGAGATCCACATTCATACCTTAGCAGCTCTAACTCACCCCTGGGAGTGCCACAGATACCAGTTTGTAGGCTTGTTCAGCTAATCTCAAAGTTAGTCCTATAAATGACCAATCCTAACTATCAGGAGAGGCTAACCGAGCTATGCCAGGAGCATGGGTGGATGGCTACCAATCCATTTCAACACTTCCTTACATCCCCATTTCCCCTCCATTCTCCAGGTCAAAAAAGGGCACAACTTAACCATGTCCTGTGATGAATATCAAGAAAGAATACCTCCTCTACCTAATTTTGTCATTAGACAAGACTCAAGTAAGACCAAAGTTGCGTGGATTACATTAAGTTAGGATAAGCTTGTTACCTCAGCTTGTCTTCATTAAGGTGGTCAATGTTCAAGGGCTTGCGCCTCTCTGCCAGGACCTTCTTCTTCGTCTCTCTAGCTGTTTGCTTCTTTCCTCTCTTTTGATCAGCCTGTTTTCAGAATATTAATTAACATCAGACTGCAGAAATCAAGCCTGAATGAAACTGTTTCAGTGACAGCGCATGAAAGACAAGCTGCTGGGGATCCAAAAGAAGAAAAGTTGGGCTGTTTTCTCAACTTCTAATAAAGACTGTTCCCAGTCAACCGCGTGATTTAATGTTTTCACGTTTCTTCCATTGATACATGATTTTTACCTTAGCCAGATAACTGCTGTAATTTGCACCCATGGAGGACAGAGCCTTCTTCTTCTTCAGATCATCCTCAGCTTTTCTCTTGGCATCTTCTTCCTCTCTCCGTGCCTTCTCCTCCTGTGGAGTGCAATACACATAGCAGATTACCCTAGGGTATACTCCCAGCTTCCCCAGCAACCAGCGTCACTGCAGGGAATGTGATCAGAGAAGTATATGGATGAGAATTGGCAACTCCTCTTTTCTGCCCTTGTTTTAAGAGGGTGGTCCTTTCATCTTCGGACTGAGACAGGCAGAACCTGCAGTTTTTTCTGTCTCTAGCTCCTCCAATTCGATGTTGGGACAAGCAGAGAGAAGCAAAGACACTTACCGCAAGCCTGGCCTGACGCTCCTTCTCCTTCTCAGCGCGGATTCTCTGTTGCTCTGCTCTTTCAGCTCTGCGCTTCTCCTGCAAGAAGCAGTGACAGAAACATTGGATCATCACGGTGGCTTTATCTGCCTCCACCATTACACGCCACTGCCGAGAGCTTAGTTTCATAAAGAGTGAGCCACCTTCTCCCTTGCTAGAACATGCAAAGGGGTCTCATGTACAATTCCCAGATATAAAAAAGAGGATGAGAGAGGGGACTGATGTGAGGAAAGGCCATTCAACGGTGACTTGAGCAGTCACTTCTGTACATGGCAGAGTAGCTTTCTGTCAAAATCTGTCAGTGGACTAATGGATTCAGCTTCTCATTTACAGATGATCTCTCAATCTAGTACAGGGAAATGGCAGTTCAAGGACTCACAATTCTCTCCTTGAGGGCAACCAGCTCTTCCTCTTCCTTTCTCCTGGCCTCAAAGTGGCTATCAATCAAGGCCTGCAGTTCAATCAGATCTTTGTTCTGCCTTTTCTTTTGGATGTCCTAGAAGAGCAGGAAAACACATTAAGCCTATATTGCTCCAGGAATGTGCCCTGGACATTTCCAGCACCCTGCATACACAGAGAGACAAAAGCAGAAAGTGTCTGTAGATATCCATGAAAATGGATATCCACGGAAAGGGTTGTTGGTGCAATCAGTGACTCATTTGAGGTGACAATCAGAAGTCCAGAAGGGTAAAGAATCCAAATCTCCCATTCCCCTATACTGTATTTTAACCTTGCTTTGCTAACATACTTATCTTTGCATATACTTAGCTTCCTCCTCTTTGCTTAGGAATATGAATCTTACCTAGAAAATATTCCTGCGTTTTGGGCAAAGCAAATATTTGTGTGGAGGTTTTCAATACCAGAACTTCTTCAATTTTCTATCGACTTTCTAGGAAGGTATTTGGATCTCTGTTTTTTATCATAATTATTTTTTTTTCTCACCAATAGGTGAAGGCCTACAACTTTCAAACCATTTACAAGAATGGGACAGAGGATCTGAGATCTAAAGCACTTACTTTTTCCTTCTTATATTGGCTTCAACTATTCAAGAAGAAAACAAAATTATTTTAGCTGAGTCACATTATCAGTGAATGCATCCAAACAGTTTCAAGGAGCACAGAGCAGCCTTTTACTGAAAATAGATGGCAAAGCAACCATACTTTGGTCCTTGACTTTATCCTCAGCAGTATCCAATATAGAAGGAGTTATGTGGGTTTGCACACGTGTATGAATCAGGTACAGACAAACACAGCCAGTCTCACAAATACTTACATCAAAATCTACTTTCTCACCCTCTGGTATTTTAGGAGCAGTTAGTCTGCGGAGAGTCAAACACAAAAAAAAAAAAAAAAAAAAAAAAAGAAAGGATTTTCATATTAAAGAACAGGTAGTTTTTTAAACAGCATGTCCCGACCTCACCAGACCTGCCCTCAGAAAAAATGCTGATAAGGAGGAGTGTTGGTGGAGCTACAGAGGGGTGAAACAGCAAGTCAATGGAAAACTACTCGAGAATAGTACTAAGGCCGTGCAGGTCAGGTGCTACCCCTAAAAACCATTTACACTTCCAAAGCCTGTGGTCATTCTCTGCCACATGGAAAGATGTTGGTCTGTGAGTCCATCCGCACAGTGCTGCACACTCTGTTCTGGGCAGCCGGCACAGCGGCAAGGGAGGGTGTTGGGGCCCAGAACCAGAAGGTCCATTGGAAGCCTTAATTAAGCTTAACTCAGCCCAGCCCAACATTTTCCACCCTTCCTATTGTCAGCAGTCCTGAAGGGACAGGTAGTTTCTTACAGAGGATTTACTGTTGAGCTGCCTGTATTTTGGAGTACTGTGAGAACAGTGTATCTCGGGCAGTTCACAAGCTATCTGACTCTACAAGGAACTGGTCTTAATACCCAGGCCAGTAACTGCTGCTAGGACATCCTCTAAAAGAAGCAGACATCCTGGAAAGGCATGCAGGAACAGATGGATGTTGCATGAGGGAGAGTTGGACAAAGGCTTCCGTGGCCATTTGCCTAATAGACAATCTAAGAGCTTCTGCTAGACCAGAAAAATGATCCCAGGGTTCCGAAAATCCCTGCCCCTTATACTTACTTTATTCTGGGCTTCTCCTCTGTATTTGGAAGGATGGAGCAAAACAGGAAGGGAAAAAGAGGGAGAAAGTTAAAACAACAGAGATCACGCCAGCTGCTAAAGTAAAAGAAGGGAAGGGAAATATGATCTTAGGGGAAACATCCCAGAGAAACTGGTTAAATCTCAAGCACTTCCAAAAAAAATACACACACTCACACACCCCTTTTTCTAGGAGTGAATCTGTTTTTATCCTTGAAACAGAATTTGGCAGAAAAGAATCAAGACACTATATAAAAGTCCCAAACATAGCATCTGGAAAGCAATGGTTTTGTGTAAATGTAAAATTATTTTCCTCAAACCATCCTGACCAAAGCTCTAAGGAGGATAGCTGGGCTGGAGGATAGAAGAAAATGTTGCCTTTTCCCATCAGCTTTCTTTTGCTAAAGGCATCCTGAATTCATAGATATCTCATTGATAACTAGGCTTTACCAGTTCAGTACAAATCCATCACATGGAGGCCAGGAGGGAAAAATCTTTATGACATACATTTTCTCCAGGTTCATTGGCTTCCAAGACAGCTTAAGGCACATGTCCCTGAGATAGGTACGTTGGTGCCATGGGGAAGATGCTTATTCTTCTGCACTCTGTGGTGCTCCTCAAACCCAGCTTGGAAAGGCCATCCTCTCTTAGCAAGCATCCTCTCCTGCTGAGGTACATGCAAAATTCCCATGGGCATCAATGGGAATGATCTTTTCATCTCCAGGAGAGGCATAATGCCCTGATAGGCAAGGTAACCCATCTCAGAGACTGTCAGCTTGGGCCCTCTGGCTGTCAGAATTGTTCCCTTGCAAAAAGTGACCTTTCCCTGGCTCTCAGAAATGTGCTGCCTTATGAGTAATTTGCTTAATATTTGTGCTTGTGATCAACTTCTGTCCCTGCTCTGCTTTTTAAACTTTAGTTGTTAACTCCAGCGTAATGCCAGCAAGTTCAGCACTGTTCTTCTCACAAACAGAAGTAAATTAAACCTATGTGTTTTTTCTGGCTCATTCTCTCTGAGACCCAGGTTGACTTTCATAACCACACACTATATTTGAACTTTCAGGGATGCTGATGGATTCTGCAGTACAAGACTTTCCCTGTGTTGGCTCAGTGGGAGGAACTGAGGTAAAAAAGCTCACAGCCTATTGAATCTGGTTTAAAAAAAACCAACCAGATTTGTAAAGTAAAAACAGCCTCCTCAGGAGTGGGTACATGAACCCTGTTATCAATATCATAATACAGAAAGATATTATGTTTTTTTCAAACACATATTTGCATTTTGGGACTGATGGAGGAAATCTGGATAGGATAAAATAAAATGAAACATTGGGGTGTCCTGCACAGGGCCAGAAGTTGGACTCAGTGATCCTAATGGATCCTTTCCAACTCAGGATATTCTATGATTCTATGATTGTAAGAGGAAAAAACAGCAAAAATCTTACAATGAAAAATATTTAGTGGAGGAAATCAGTTGCAAGATTCTTGGATAATAAAAATTTGAAAGAGTGCCTGGAAATGGATTACTGAGATAACTAAAGGAAAATACATGAGAAATGCATAAAAGAGATCAGAAACCAACCTTTCCTTTCACCCTTTCCCATATAAATCTCATTAATGGCATTTTGGGGGGG
>NW_020955438.1:743190-759961 GCF_003031625.1 Empidonax traillii | reverse complement strand
ATTTTAGACCGCTCTGCTATAAAGGAAGTCACAAATTGCTCCTGAAGAAAAATACCATTAGCATGCTTCTGTATTTTTCCAGTTATATTTTTAATTGTTTCGCTTTTCAAATAGCCAGTGAGCTTCTTAACACACTAGTTAAATTGCCTTTTACCTGGAGAGAGGAAAAGTAATAATGATTAACCAGTCTATCAGGGATGTTATTTACACAGGATTCCCTTCCTTCTTGACATACCCAGAGAATTTTCATCAACATTCCTGTTTAGCTTAAAGCTGCCAGTCAGTAACACTTCAAAGAGAGGGGGGAGGAAAGTAGACAGGAAATGACTGATTTTCTTTGTTGACCTTGGTTACCAGGATCAACACCTGTCTGTCAAAAACTGTGAAATTGGTTTAGCTCCCACCGAATCAGCACTTTAAGCTTCATTAAAACAACAAACAATTGTAAAAGTAAAACAAAAAAATAAGGTTAGTTGTTCTTGAAATAAGAATTCTAGTTAGAATACCTAAAGGTACCTCCAGAAAACCAGAAAAGGGGATGTTTTATTGAAAAACAAACAGTAATAAATCTGTCCTTGGCAGTGCATGACCCAGCATTGATCCATATGGTATGCACCAAAAGCAGCCCAGGAATGGGATTTGTTTTGAAATGCCCCTTCTTTCAAGAGTCAAGGAACTGGGCCAAAATTTGTTGACAAGCAGGAATTGTCATAACAAATTCCTGTTCCTATGGTGGATTTTGACATTCTGGTCATTCTGACTATGAACCATGGGGCTGAGACAAAATCCCCACGTACAACCCTGCCAAAAGAAGGCAAGAGACACTGGAAATCCAAGTTCACTGTCCTGGTGATTAGAGAGTCTCTGAGTTTCTGGTTTCCAAAAGGCTAGCACAGGGAGGGGATACACCACCATAAATACCACCCCGCTTTCTTCTTCCTAGTCTGTGAGATATCCACGTGTGCTCCCCTTCTCTGAGAATCCATCTGAACTGCCTTTACTTCACTCAGAAATCCCTAAACACTCTCCTTTAATTCCACTTCTCAGAAGCAACATATCTAACTCACACTGTGTCCTTGGGAAAGAAAGAAAATCAATATGCTATTAAAAATAAAAGGAAAGAATGAGAAAAAGAAGGAGAAAGAGGGACTCAGGAAGGTCCTCAGGGTATTTCCCTAAATTAGAAAAAAAGCCTGAAAAGCAAGCAAGAAAATTAAAACAAATGAACCAAAAAAAAAAATCTACAAAAAACCAAAACAAGGAATCACAGAAAATGCAGGGTGTTTTCAAGTGATGTTGGGCTTTGTCTTTTGAAGCAGCTGGCTGGGTGTTCTAGGGGCTAGGACAGTCAGAACGGGACTCACTTCGAAGGTTTCTAAAACTTCGTGACAGCCTTTCTATACATTTAAACTGGCCAAAGGGGGGGGCTAATTTATCTTGCCCACATAACTGAGCAAAACATTTAGATTTGATCCTTTCATATGTGTGCCCCAGCGCCCACTCAGCCAAGTATTACAACCAGACTATCTTAAGTGCAAGGCCTGCCCCAGCCGTCTGAATAAATTTATCCACATTTGATGTTTAACACAATTTTAAGGGTGTGGCTTGGGCAGAAGTTTAAATTTCTGTGGATTCACACCTGGAGCCCATGACCTGCTCAGGCTGAGTGAGGATGGCATGTCTGTGCAGGGCTCAGCTCCATTTTCAAGTATGCCATATATTTTAAAAGATGCTTTCCTGATTTTTGGGGGATAGAGAAGTTTTGCTGATGGGAGCTATAACACAAGAGGTTCCAGTTAAAAGACAAGTCCAGAGCAAGCTTCTGGAGTTTGATTTTCATCATCTACTATCCTGAAGAGGATGTAGAGGCTTTTCAATACACTAGTTACCCCCCAAGGGTGATTGGATATGCACAGTGAGCAATTCTTTGCGGCAGAGATGTTTTGGCCCAGTTCCTGAGTTTAAAATCAAGTGAGGAACAAAAAGAGACACAGAAAAGAGAGTGAGATGTTAGGAAGATGATTTTGTTGTCCTAAGACAACACTAAGCTACCATCATTGTATTCGCCTTCTTCATCAGCTGCAGGTTGAAGGATAAAAGAAAAAGAGAAGAAGCACAGTTGTCAATTCACAACCAGCACTGTTCTGAGAGCAACTGTTCCCACTCCCTTCCTGCTATGCTGGGAACGTTAGACCCTCTGGAGATTGAATGAAAAGAAAAAAACACCTTTTTGGTGATCTGATTTGTCAAACATATGGCCCTTTTCTCCATGTTCATCCAAATCCATCCAGAAGGATTCATTTCCCTCCCCTACTTTCTTTGCTCTTAAACAAAGTCATTTTTTTAACACTGTTTCCCCAGCACTGAAAGAGAAAAAGGTTGAGTCTGTAGGTGCATGACATACCTTCCTCAGGAGCTTCCTCTGCTGTTGTCATGGTGCAAGCAGTGATGGAAAGACAGGAAATAGAAAAAAAAAACAGAACAGATATTTAAAGTTCTTGGAATCCTGAGAAAGAGACCAGGGAATGCATGAAGGGGTAAAAAAGAAAGGAATTAGTGAATTAAGGGAGGGAGAAAAGGTATCTGGAGAGACCGTCGGGAGTTAAAGATGCTGTAATGTTAAAGTAGTAGTAAGCGTGGAGGTTAAAGGAGAAGAGGGCTGCAAATAATCATTGTGGTTAATATTTGTTTCTCTTGTTTTGTTCTCTTCTACCAGCCCAGGACTCCTGTTCTCTCTTTCTCAGACACACACATACAAACTTTAATGTTGCAACTAGGTGGAGTAAACTAGAAGTCGTGTCACATACCTGGCTCATGAACTTCAGGTGTGAAGTGTCATGGAACAAGTTGCGATGGAAAGCAAGAGAATGAGAACGAGAAACCTGTTATTTCACACACCAAAAGAGCTTTTGAGCCAAAGGGGACAGGGGGCAGAAAGGAAAAAGGGAGCCAAGAGCGAAGTCAAGAAGTAAACCTGAGATAAAATAGTGACATTTGAAATAACATATAAACAGAAGACACAGGACAGGAAAGGTGCAAGAGGCAGATTTGTGATAATAGTGCAGTACTTCAAAAACATTTCTAAGCATCATATGACATAAAGCACAACCTGAAAGCAGAGTGTAACAAGGTTTACCTTGATTTGAAATATGCACATGAACATAGTCATCACTTTCAAAACGCTATTGGATTCACCTTTTACTACAGCAGTATTTCAGCCATTTGAAATAAACACAGTGTGTTTCAGAATCCTGCTGAAATACCTGCCATAATCCATCATCAACGTTCAGCTAACTTCCAAAGAAGCTCAGTTCCCTTCTAGATCTATGGCTCAGGCCATTTTCTTCCTTGAGGACAACTTTGATGTCTATATAAATGTACTGCTGTTATTCACATCCATTTGCAATGTAGAATTACAAATGGATTACTTCATAGGAAGAAAAGGTTCATTAAAAGTCTGTGCAGGCCTACATGTAATTCTTCTGGGTTTTGACAAAACAAGAATAGATCAGCAATGTGAATTTGCAGGGCAGATTTTGCTTTACAGCCATACACACAAACCACTGAATATATTTCAAAGGCATAAAAATAACACAAAATCTCAGAGCGTTTATATTCCCTGTGTACAGTCAATGGGCCAAATTCTGCCCCGAGGTTTGAAATAAATCCTTCCCTACGGGAAGAAACATTCATTCTCATATCACAGTGCAGAATCTAACCCATGCCACAAGGACAATTTTTGCTGAGCTACTCTTTCACAAGAGTACATGTGTTCCCCTAGTTTTTAGTAAAATTTTCATGCAACGGGTAAGTTTCCTCATCCTTACTGCTGATTACACTTTACTGAGAAAAAATATTACTCTAAAATAGAACCACCCCAAAGGCATGCAAGTTACAATCGATCATTAACTAATAGGTTGTTATCTCCTGTCACCTTGTGTACACACCACCATCATTCACACACACCATCCCAGCAGACAGACACTGGGGAGTTTAGAAGTTAAATCACATACCTGGAGGGGGGGCTTCATTTAGTAGGAAGTGTCAGGGGAAAAACACAGGAAAGGAAGATAAAAGAATTAGAAATAAGTTATTCAGGAGGGGATCACCTCAAACTTTGGTAAGACTAGGCTCAAGAAATATCATTTGCAGACCAGGTTATAGGGATAGACTGTTAATAAGAGTGGAAAAGGGGAGTAATTACAGTGGGATATGAAGTAGATAGGAAGGAGATGCCATAGAAACAAAAGATAAAGGGAATTTGAATGTTGATGAATTGCAAGTTTAAATCATGCGAATATATAAACCATGGGCAAGTGTAGTAACACTGGTGATCCTTAAAGTTGAAATAAAACATACCCAAGAAAAGAGTTTTACAAGCATGTAGTGTTACCTAGGTTTCAGCTATGTACATGCCCTTTTAACTATTAGTGCTAGCATGAGGATGTGAGGGTTACTGCAAGGAGGTGCTGCTTTGGTTGTATCTCTATGCCTGCATCTGAAGCTCCACCATCTAAGAATCCCTGCTGGCAGATTCAGGGCTTAGCTCTGCAGAACTGGAAATATTTGTGCCTACACAGAGCTGGTCTCTGCTGCAAGGGACTAGAAGCTGCTCGAACCTGCATGCCAGGATCCTGCTGCCATCCACTCCCTGCGAGTGGAAGCAGCTCAGGTTTCTGCAGCTCAGGTACCTGCTCTCTGTCCCGGCTGTGGTGTAGTCACAGCCCTAAGAGTTTGTGGGGGAACTGAAAAGTTTCTTCTAAGCTTCTTAGAAGGTGACTTTTCAGTTACAAACAATATTTATACTTCCTTATAAGGAAAATTAAATTTTAAGGAGTCTTAAGAATGGATTGATTTTTCATGATTCTGGTTTTCTTCAACATCTTCTAATTCCTATGTACAGGAATGCTTCAGATTAATACATAGGAATTTAGACGTCACACACATGCGCTTGGTTACATGAAAAGAGTCACAAGGAAAAATAAAAGAATTAGAGCAAGGACCCTACAAGAGCAACAGCACTGAACTTGTGCAGGCCAAAGCTGTGACTGAGAAGATGTGGTAGGCAAAGACAGCATAAATAACAGAGAAACTAAATAATCATGCAGTTATATGGAAATCTGGGACTGTCTCCTTCTGACATAAAAATTTTCTGTTAAGCTTGTTATATTTACATTGTCTTTATAAACTTTTGGTTTTGTTGTGCTTTATGTTATAGAGGGAAAGGAAAACTTAGGGAGGGTGTACATGTGGCTTTATTGTTTATCAGATTATGTTAATATCTTGTGTTTTTCACAAATTTCAAGCTCATACCTCTGTCAAAGCTAGAGATCAACACTTAAGCAATGAGTAGCAGTTCGATAATTATCAGGGAAAATAGGTATAGAGGCAGGCAAAGCAGCAGGGATGGAAGCAATGACCCTTAACTTGTGCAAATCAAAGTCAGCAAAATCTTAGGTGCATATTAACAGACAAGAATGAATATGGTTAAAAGGAGAAGAGAAAGATGTGAAACAAGAAGTGACGAGAAGAGGAGGGATATGAGAAGCAGTGCACAGATGAATGTTGAAGTATTAAGTCATGTAAAAATCAATCAGATAGCTTTCACCAACCCTGGCAAAAGCATTGATCTGGTCTGAACTAAGAGGCTGGTCTCCCTCTGTGGACAGCCGGGTGAAATAGCTGGGGTGAGTGGCTGCTGAGATGTGACTGCTTTAATAAAGCTATTCCAAATGGCACAGAATAATTTTCATGGACAGTTTGGAGGATGCTGCAAGTTCAGTTTCTGTTTTTCCAGGTAATAAACATTAAAACATTCCCTTAAGCACTGTGAGATGACTTTGAGTCCAGTCAGTGGCTATTATTGCAACTTATACATTGAGATGCTTGTCTTCAAAAAATGTTATCACATTTTTCGTGCAGCAGTTAGCTTTATCCTCATCATTATGCATCACAGAGTGGGGGAAATTATGACTGGTGGAAGGTGTAAGGAAGCTGCAAGTTTCAGTTTATCATTAATATTTGATTTTTATGTTTACTTCCACCATCTTTGAATTCCTGAGTATAATATTAGAGTTACTGGTATCATTTTCCAACAGAAACCATAGCTCAATTAAATTTCAATATTTCAGAACTCTCATAGATTTAGATAAGATTTTGGTTAAAAAAAATAGAAACTGTTTCACAACTATAAAAGATTGCAGAGATATTAACATCTCTGGAACAAAACTTTTTTACTTTTTGCCTGGTGGCAATCTCTCATTCCAGATTTGTTCTTGCATTACACTATATATGCCCCACATTATCCATAAAGGCAATGCTTCAGAAGCTTCTAAAATAGAACTTTCATTTCAAAATTTGGAAATCTTCCATAGAGGAAAGAGGAAAAAAAAAGTTGGAACATAATGTTTTAACTAAATAAAAAACATAATTTTCAACAGCTATGAAACAAGGCGTTCCTCCTTTTTTTCTTTTCTTTCTCTCTTTTTTTTCTTTTTTCTTTTTGGTTGTTTGTTTGAAAAGTTTCCATTTTGTCCCAATTCAGCATATGACCCAATTGTGAAATTGCCAAGCAGAATTGAATTTCCAGCACACAATAACCCTTCAGATTGACGCAGAGGAATTCAGAAGTCACATACCTGGTTCATGGACTTCTTTAAAAGGGAAGTAGCAGGGAAGGAGATGCAAAAAAAGATAAGATAATTAGAGCAAGAAATAGAGGATTATTAAAAAAACCTTAGACTTTTCTTAGCCAGGGTGGAGGGGTTAAAGGGATAAAAACCATTAATAAGATTAAGTGAGAAATAGAGGGCACATATGGATGTCAATTAGAAAATCGTGGAGGAATGAAAGGGTTGTTGGGATATTAAAGATGCATATGACTAACACATATATATTCATAAAATTATAAATCAAGTGCCATTGGTAGCCTTTGGTTGACCAAAAAAAAAAATTATTGTATTTAAAGCAAGTCCATTACACATAGATCTGAATGTGCAAAAAGGGTATAAACAACCCGCTCTTATTCATGTGCATAGAAATCCCAGTCACTGCAGAAATCAATGGGCTCCCAGGAGCTGGCATTGATTTCTTTAGTGCCCAGGATTTCACCACTGGTGTGTAGAACTGCACACCGATGTGGGAAGGTAAGTACGAGCATGTTACTGCTCTCCAACCTGCAGGATAAAGCATCTGATGAAAGACTAGCTGGGCAAGCAGAGAGGGGCAGGCAGAAGGGCAATTGAAAGGTAAAATGGGTTTAGGCTGCCAGGTTGATGCTTTAATGAGCATGACCTTGTATTTTGCTAATCACACAGATTGTCTTACCAGAACTGGACTTTAAAATTCAGCTTATAAAATCAAGTAAAAATGCAACCCTGCCACCCCCATTTTTGCATAATGCTTATTAACCCAGAAACATACCAGTAGTTATGGAAAAAGCAAATACTACATCTTTTCTCAAATATACTGCAACCAAAATGGTGCCACTCAGTCCCATCCTTAGCCCAACAGAAAGCTAGGTATGACATGGTGTCACTTGTTGCTTATGACTTCAGGTGCAAGTCCCATCACCATACACTGCTGCAAAAGGGAGTTCTGTCTCTGCACAGTGGCGAGGGGACAGGAGAAAGAGGTGCACCCAACCGAGGGACATAGCATTGCCACAGGACACGGCAGCTGTCCCACCTCTAGCCCCGGTGTATGGCACAAAGGAAATGAAACACTCTCCTCGTACCAACTGGTGTCCATACCAGTAGCCTGGTTAGAGACATCAAGCGGAGGGCAATACATAAGCAATGCCCAGCCTGTGCTTCAGACATTGTTACCAAACAGCAGTTAGTACTTATTACTCATCACGCTGCTTATCCTACGAGAGCGAAGCAGCAGAGGGTATTTTTGCATCGTCTCATCTTCAACCACCTCCAGAATTCCTGCACGAGTTACCGCTCCAAACAGAAACAGGGGAATTCACAAGTCATGGCACATACCTTCCTCATGAGCTTTAGCGTGTGGGAAGAGTCACAGAGCAAAATGCAAAGGAACACAAGAGCATTAGAAACATCAGAACAACTTTTCACTTGTGCAAAATGGAGGGGGAGGGCAAGACCGAGAATATGTTGCAAGGAAATAAAATGAATACGGATATGAAAAGCAGTACTGGAAGTGAGGGTACAAATGATCTGAGATATTAAAAACATAAAGCTGATTTAAGCAGCCATATCAGATGACATTTGTCTTATATGCTCATTCCAGCAGTCCTGCATAAAGCCCAGAGCACCATGCTGTTTCACAACTCTTACACTTGGATTTACAACCTAAGGCCAGTAGGTTTTTGGGGGCTGTAAGTACTACCTTGAGACACTGGTCTAGAAACTCCATTATATGAACAAGAAAACCATCTTTAATCATTTGCAAAGCTAAAGCATCAAATTTATCACCATTTGCTTTATACCACAGGGTTTAGGATGAAAAAAAATATGTGGAAAGGCTACTGTAAGAATGTCAGTCAATCATGAGCACATCTGCACAACCCACCCCGAATGGTCCAAAAAAAGTTTCCCAGGGAGACCCAACCAAACTCGGAGCGAAGGCTTTTCAACATTCATCCTTTTAAGAGGTTTACATTTCCCAGCAGTTTTCAGGCATTTTTTTTTCATGCAACAATGACCACAGAGCGTCACCAGTCAATGTCAAGACAGGACATGAAGGAAGACAGTACAAAAAAACAAAATGGTGGTAAGTTAGTCTATATTAGTATGCCTATTTTCAACTCCCGTTTTCTTTTACCGTCTTGTGGCTTAGTGGCTAAACCAGAGCTTACTCTGAAAGACAGCAATTCAGGAGTCATGTCACATACCTTCCTCCTGAGCTTCTTTACATGGGAAGAGACACAAGACAGGATGGAAAGGAACATTAGGAGAAATACAGTGTTACATAAGCTGATATTACACAGGCTGAAAACTCTGCTCAGAGGGAAAGGTGTTATCCCAGTAAAGGATGTGTTAATGGCTAGGAGGGGAAGGAATTTACAGCAGGTGTCATTGGTAAACAACTTCACCTTCATGAGAAGGGAAGAGGCAAAGACATGTCAGAGAGGGAAAACCTCACAGTAAGTTCAAATAATACATGTTGAAATTTCTCTCTAGTTCCAGTTTTGGAGGAACAACTTCTGCCATTGCCCAGACTGTCTTTATGGTGAGCTCTGCACAGGGCAGGAGGGGCAGAGAGGCCAGGTTACCCCTGAGCCGATATCTGTTGGCCCCTTGCACTGAGACTATTCCTGTGTGTGAGCCTCTGGGCCAACCCATCACAGAGGTGAGGTGGAAATCAAAGACAACAGGAAGCAATACAGCAAAGTAACTGGGTCCTGCTCCTCTTGCACCACCCTTGAATCCCCACCACCACCACCAAGGAGATGGCGGGGAGCAGTTTGGAAGGCAATGGCACGTACCTGCCGGAGCAGCTTCATCAGGTGGGACATGGCAGGAAGCAAAAGCAATGAGATGGAAAACAAGAACAGTTAGACTAAAGAATGTGTGAATGATAGAGGGTCTTAAAAAAACCCACAGATTGTATGAAATAGAGAAACAGAGGATGAGATGAGATGAAATGGAGACAGGCGACCAAAGCACACAAAGATACAAGAAATGTAAAGCCTTCTGGACCTGGATGCTGTAAAACCTCTGCAAACTGCTCAGAGTGGGTCTGTCGTGGCACTACGAACAGGTTTACCCCTGTTTCAAATATGCCCAAAGCACAAAGCTTTGCAAATGCAAAACTGACACACTCTTTGTACCTGGAGCACCACATCCCAAACCTCTCAAGTGCAAAGGGTGGGTTTCTGTTCCAGGCCTTCCTCTGCCCTGTCTGTCCCAGGTTGCTAATGCTGTGTGCAATGCGAGGAGCCAGCTGGGGTTACTTGCCAGCATCTACATACATATAATAATGCAGTATTGTTTATATTATATATAATATTATATATTATAGTTTATAAACTTATAATATATAGAATATACTATATATAATATGACATATTATAGAATATGTACTATGTACCATAGGGCTACACGCGTATTTTCCAGAGATGGATTCTGACTTCAAAATCCATCTGATCATGATCTGCCAAGCTACATAGGAGAAACCAGTTGACACTTGATAGAAACCTTTCTAGACAGACTCCAGTTATTCCATGGCACACATTACCAACACCCAGGGCTAAAAATCAGCTTTGGAGACTGTTGTGGCTTGGTTGAAAGGATGGTATCCACATTTCCCCTGCTGCCCCCTCCCCAAAAACCAGAGCATAGGTGTCTGCACAGATACTCAAGGATTTGGGGTACCCTCAGTGAAACTTGTGCAAGGGACAAGGAAAGCCCTCTGCCTGCAGGTAGTTTGTGACAGGATCTTTCTCTTGCCTCTTGCTTTCTTCTACCACCTTGCAGAATGGAGGTGCACATCAGCACCAAACCCTGCTGCAGGAACGAGCGGGGCTGAGGCGCTGCTTCACATACCTTCTTCCTGAGCCTCTTCTGTGGGTGGGAAACGTCACACAGCAAAGGAAATAGGAGGAGAAAATTAAAACAAGGAATATGTTATTGGAACATACTTGAGGCTTGCCAAGCTCCCAGGCCATTATGGGCAAGAATACACAATGATGGAATTACAGGGTGAGAGAGAATTAAAAATAACATTTTTATGGGCACTTTATGGGGTTATAAATGTTACTGAAATATGGGAATGCGGCCACAAGTGAAAACCACATAAAAAGGCATCCAATATTTTATTCTTTATTAGAGCTGGCTAAAATTTCCTAAAAGTGGCTTTAGGTGATTTTTTTAATCAAAAATTAAACTGCAGTATTTCTTTTGCTGGACATATTTTTCTCAGTTGATGAAAAAAATTTGCCAACAATCAAATTTTGAAATTTAAAATAAATTCATTCCTGAATTTTAACATATGAATATAAACTTTGCAGGGTGTCCCCCTCCTTTTAAAAAATTTAAACTTTTGGAGGGAAAGGAGAGGACTTGACACTGTTGTGCCAAAAATAAGTCAAGCATTACAATAAAAAAGGTAGAACAGATACATTTTTTTTCCCACATACATATATATATATGTGTGTATATATATATATATACAATGGTTTGGTTTGGTTTTTAAAGAAAAAAAAGGCCACGTTTCCTACCAGCTCAATAAATTACATCAATGTCCATTATTGCATTGATGTCTGTGGCTCAAGACCAAGTCCCAGCCACTGGGTTTGAACTGTTTGCTCTGGATTTCTGCACACACCTTCTTCCTCCACACTGAGAGAGAAAGAAAGCAAAAGCCATGTCACATACCTTCTTCCTGAGCTTCAGGTGGCAAGTGTCATGGAACAAGAAGCAACAGCAAGCAGCAAAATGAAAACAGAAAACTGTTAGAAACTGGTATTGGGGTGAGCTAAGGCCTGGAGGAAAAAAAGGTCGTTAGAAAGTGATGGAGAAAATTATACGGAAATTACATGGATGACTTTGGAAGAGAAAAAAAAAGGTGGTTAGAAAGTGATGGAGAAAAGTTATATGGAAATGAAATGGATGACTTTGGAAGAGAAAATAAAAGTCAAGCAAAAGTAAGGAGCATAGAGAAGATACACTTCAGAGGAGACAGTCATGCAGATTAAAAAAAAAAAGTTGGAAGTCACCTGCCTATTAATTTCATATCAGTCATTAAATTCTTGAAACCAAAAAGTAGACAGTTAGGGAAAAAAGTAGAAAAGCAAGAAATGCTTTTCCTTTAAAGAAGGCTTGTCTGTAGGAACAACACCCTTCGCTTGCTCTTTTGACATTTGACAAGACGAAGGATGGAGCATGAATAACACCTTCACCTTCCTGACTCTGCCACTCCATGCAGGATTAGAGAGACATGATGATGACTGAAGCTCTACAATCCATATTTTCTTTTTTTTTTTTTTTTCTTTTTTTTTTGAGCCCTCAGTCCCTTCAGAAGCAATGCCAGGAATGTCAGTATCCTATGGCAGGAACTACTCCTAACATGGCCACTGTTCCCACCACCACTGACGGGAATTTGTCCATTGCAGCAACTTGGGGGAATCAAGGACAAAAACAACCAGTCAACCAACCAACCATAATAAACAAACAAACCACTAAAACCACAGGCACAAAAATCCACAAACAAAAAACAACTAACCAACACAAAACCCAGCTGTGTATAAATCCCCAAAAGAGACATTTCTACACAGAGGCAAGTCTCTCTTTCTCTCTGAGTTGGTCTCCCACCCTCCACGTGCAAATATTACACCTCCAGTATATGGTTTTGCTCTTGACCCCTTAGAAGATGTCTGAGACACTAAGGGCAGATCCTGGGAGAAAGTCCAAGAGTTTGGCCCTTCTCTCTTTTCCAGACACCTCGGGAAAATGAAGGATGACAACTGGCAGCTATGCGTGCCTGAACTGAAGCAAGTGTGTCAAAAGTGCCCAGCAAAGATAGTGATACATCTCCAAAATCTTCTCCCTGCTACCTACAAAAGGTGAAACAACTTGGGTGAGAAGGGGTTTTCATGCTCCATCTTTCCAGATCAGCACTCTGTCTCTCACAGCTTGTCAAATCCCATTTTACCAGCTAAAGGTGTGTTAAAAAACTTCATCTTTGCCAGTTGGTTCTTTGCCTTGCCTTTTCTATCCTCAGCAGTGCCCTGTCAGGTTCTCCTCAGGAGCTGGACAACTTGCTCTTCCTTTCAATTTCAAAATTTAAACTCAATCTGTGGACATTGCCAAAATGAGAATGGCAGTATTTCACCGATGATACGTTGTGTGGGCTCTGCACCAGTCCCTGCTTTAAAAAGTTCTGAGTTTATGAGCAGGTTAGTCCCCAGCTTTTATACCATCCCCAAGAGGTCATTCAAATACTCCGTTTCACCACAACGTGAAGTCTCTGCACGACATGGCCTCAACTTGAATGGGTTTTTTTTTGTTTCCAACTGGTTTACCGATCAAGTGTTTCAGATCACCTTTAGCAGCAAGCGCCAAAGAGAAGGGTGAAGTATAGACAAGGAAAAGCAGGACCAAGATTCAAAGAAAGATAAATTACATTCCACTTTTTTTTGTTACCTTCTTCTTCGTACTCCTCTGCATTGAAATGGGAGGGGGGAAAAAAAAGCAGACAAATGAACCACCAGCCTTGACTCATCAGTACGACATTACCCACGGCAGAGCTCTTTGCGCTCACAGGGATGCCGGGCAAGATGGTCTCTGAGAGGCCACTCGCAAATCAGCAAGTAAAGTAACAGATTAAATGACTTTGAAAATAAAAAGGAGGAGTTATAAAAAGGGGAAGAAGGTGATACAGCATTGATTTTTTTCCTCGGGCAATGGGAACTCAGGATTATATATGAATTAGAAGGAAAAAGGTAGAAGGGAGGGCCCCTGAGTATAAGAAAAGCTTCTGTGTATATTGCATGTGCATATTATGGGGATTTATATTTTAAAACAGAAAATATTGCATGTACACACGCTTCAAAATAAATTGCCAGCAGATGGCAGTGCCCTTACAAAAACTACAGGCGTCCCCTGCAACCAGGGCATCAATGTAGGGCTGAAACCCCCTAGGCTGCCCCCAGCAAGAACACAGCCAAGCTACTACAGATAGTGTAAAACCACCAGAATCTGGTGACAGTCAGACAGACAGAAGCACAAAATAAGAAACCTCAGATTTGTCTAACTGTACCAGCTGACACAGCCAAGAGAATGGTGCAGGCTTGCATGAAAGCAATTAGAGACAGATATAAGACTTACCCTCTCCTTGTTCCCTGTGAGAGAGGAAAAAAGGATATTGAAACTAGATAAATATTTCTCCCACAACAAATTGTCACCAAGCTTTAAACCATATACTGAAGCAACACAGTGTAGCATTGTTTAAAGTCTATTGTTTCTTCTTTCCCCCCTTCTCTCTGCACTTCCAGGAGATACTTGGGTTTAAAAGTGGTAAAGTGACTCAGTTTGAGTTTTATTTTAAATAGTGTTTCTTATTCTGAAGGTGCATATGAATCCATATCCAGGAATAATCCTCCACCCCAGGGCTCTAATGTGATACCCACACACAAGTGCTGCACAGGGGCTGATAAAGGTGGACCTCAGTCCCAGTGTGCCAGGCAAGCCAACCTGCAGCCAAGGGCCCATGCCAACCCAGATATGCTACAGGCTCCCTGAACCCTCGGGCTGTCTAATAAAAATCTGGCATAAAACAGATGCTGCTCAAAGTTTATCCCACAGCTGTAGCTACACCAGTCTCATGATCTGTTCCTGTTCCTTGCCCACACTTCCCAGTTTCTCTTGCTCTACCACCCCCTTGCATGAAACCCAAGCAGCCCTTGCATGAAACTTGCATGAAACCATCCCTTTGCCTGAAACTCAGAGCAGCCCTGGGACCAGATCCCAAAGGAAAGACACGTTAGTCAGAGATTGCCTGAATAAGGTGCCAAATTTTATCTTATCAAAAAAAAAAATTTAAGAGCTGGGCAAAATGACACAGGTTGAGATGAACTTATCTCCTAGTGAAGGAGAGGGCTAATGACCACTGCAGGTCTGTCCACGACTCCTCTGATCCCATGACTGCTCTAAATCTCCCCTGTGTACCTACTGATGCATTAATGTCAAATGACCCCATTGAGTTTGGTCATATTACTCTAGATTTGTTAAACCAAGGCAGAAAGGGGCTTATTCCCTCTCCTCCAGGTGCAGTGCCACAGCCACTGAGGGTAGGTTGAGCTGAGTGGAGGTGTTTGGGGGATGTCCTGTGTTGGACAGGGAGGGAGTCAGGTGAACTTCAGTGGGTCTTTCACACTCAAAGTCAAGATGCCCCCTCCTCAGTGCCTCGGGGTGCTTCAGGCTGTGCACAGAGCAGCACCCAGCCTCTCCTCCCTGCTGGGATGCCCTTGCTCCACTGCATGGAGCAAGCTGAGCCGACGAGCATACACACGACTTTCCCTCTACTTACACTTCCTCGGTATCAGACATGTTGGCAGTGAGTTTCTAGACAAAAAAAAATTGAAGAGAAGAAGGAAAAAAAAGTGTTATTAGTGGGAGCACCTCCTAAAAAATTCCAAGGCAGAAGCAGATGGGTTGACATTTGAGGACAAAAAAAATACAGGCACCTGCTTTCCCACACAGCCACCAATCCCCCACCAACACTGACATTTTGGGAGAAGCAGAAACCTTTGCCAGCCAGGTCAGAGGACAAGGAGAGGGGAGAAGAAAAACATCATCTGGAAAGACATGTCCTGTCAACTCAGCTGTGTCCCACAGGGACTAGGGGAAACCTGGACCTGGCTTCAAATTACAAAATCTCCAGAGGGAGAGAGGCACAGGCCAGTGTCCTCTTGCACCCATGTAACGTTTCTATCACTCCAGAAAGATCAGAGAAATTTTTCTTTATTTTATGCTACCAGAAGTGGGAAGGTGCCAGCTCCAAAACATTAGTCAGAGCTAAAAGAATAACTGACACTACCAATATACCTAAAGATGAGTCCTCATTTGTCAGCACCCAGAAGTGTGTCTGGTTTATATGAGTGAACAATATTCTGTTAATTAGTTTAAGATCAAAACCAGCCACGTCCCTGGTAGGCAGTTCACATGGGTGTAACCATTTCTATGTAATACAACACTCCGGCTTTTCTAAAAGCATCAACTACCCTGAGGCCAGAGGAGGAGGTGGGAAAGGGCCCCCCAAAACTTCCTCCAGATCCACAGTCTGTCTTAAATTAGAAAGCCAGGCTTCCTTTGCTGGCCCAAACCCTGACTTTCATGACTTCATTTTTCAGCTGATATATGAGAGATGTCTTGAAGGAGCAGGTGGGCTGACTTGGGTTCAAAAGGAACAACTGCAGCTCAGCAGCTTTCTATTTCAGAGGAAGGCAGTAATCCCCCAGGCTCCAACCCTGCCCTATAAGGGATTCTCTCCATTCCCCAGCAATGACCCTGGGCACCATACGTTAACACCAACAGGATTTAAAACCCCCATGAGAGATAAACAGACAGCATTTTTTTCTTCTAGTTCCTCATTTATTCTCTTTCTGAAAGTCAGAGTTGCATTGGAAGTAGTGCCAGTAGTGGCTGTGTTATGACCTGAGATCAGGATGGGAGAGTAATCTATTGCTAGGACATATAAAATTGGGTTCAGTGATTCCTTGGCCACAGACTGTTTTTAACTTGGTGGCTGTGCTTGTCCACTCCTCAAGCGCAACAGCCATCCCAAGGAGTACTTTGGGGACCCTAGTGCCACCAGGCAGAAGGTATCTGTGGGGAATTTTGCGTATGGGAGGAATTTCAGCTCTGTGAAAGGCTTTTCTTTTGCACCAATTCATGCTGCTTCTTCTTTCAAATAATTGAATGCTAAAACACTGCTGGTCTCTCCCCCCTGGTCTTTTCTATCTAGATCAACAAATCCTCAGGATAAAGAGTTCCACTTGCTTCCTGCACAGTGGCTAGCATGTTAAAAGTCTCATCTCAGCCTCCAAAAATTATTCAGGCTATTAGAAATAATGCTTGACAGTATGTTGGTTTATGCAACAGGACAGCAGAGCTTCTTCAGGCAAAATGCTATGGGAGGAACCAGCCTAATGCCCAGATGTTGGCTTCCTCCAAAATACACGATCTGTAAAGACTCAGGGCAATGGCCAATCCTCCCATGGATTCTGCCTTTAATTTATAAATGCATATTTCCTCCTTTCCAGTATGGAGGAGGGGAAAAAAAAAAAAAAAAAAAAAAAAAAAAA
>NW_020955438.1:727229-743092 GCF_003031625.1 Empidonax traillii | reverse complement strand
TTCTTTCCAAGGCAATTGAAGTCAACGGGAGTCTTTGCAATCAGGCTTTCCATTAGCAGTTATTGGAATGAGCTCATCTAGTCTCCAATTTAGCTCTAAGGACATCTTGCTGAGGGTTGTCACATTGGCTGTTCCCCTACACCCTTCCATATTTGTTAATCCAAGCGCTGCAAATGCGAATGGGATTTTGCATGGCATCTGTCTGTGTGCTATAAAAACAGAACGAGAATGCCAGCATCCCTGACACCATAAGACCCCAACCCTGAGGGGGTTTCTTGGCTCTGGATAAAATGAATTAATAACAAGTGCATTGGCAGACTGTGTGCAAAGATGAGCCAGTCACAGGAACCCCACAGGCTAGGGCAGGGTGGGGACAAAAAAATCCGAGGGAAGATTGCAGATTGCAGCCTCGCAAGGGCCAAACGTTCAACCAAGTTTGGTCGCTCTGTCAGGAGTCGGCATTTAAGGCTGTAGCTGACTGCCACTGCCCTGGCTGGAAAGCCAAAAAGGTCTCGCTCCAAGAAGAAGAAGGTGTCTGTCTGCTTCGTGGCATTCAAAAGCCATCTGGTCCCTAAAGCCAGGGGCAGAACACAGACCATCATAGCTACAGCCACCCGAGACAAGAAAGGCTCTTTGATGCCCAGCACTATCCACGTAGCTCTGTCATCAAAGCAGCCAACAAAATTGAACTACATTTACATCCAAAAGGCAATAAAGCAAGCAATCTGTTAAGAGCAGTATTTTTTGCAGTTAGGATTAAGTTTGCTGAAGGCAATGGAAAGTCTCCAGCTGGCTCAGGTTTACCCTTCGGTGGAAATTACTTTGCACACAGCAAACGCAGCCCAAGATTAAGGCTGTTAGCACCTTCAGGCAATAATTGGGCTTTGTTTGTACAGTGGTAGAAAAATGGATTCTGGTCTGAGACTGAGGTTTAGAGATGTAATAAAATCAATTAGTTAATACTGCCCACCCTTTGGAAGGAAATCAAAACGTGGGAAAGTTTCACCAGACAGAAAACTTACTACCTGCTCCCACCCCTTAAAGGTGAAAGCAAAAGTTATTTTGTGCATTTTATTCAAGCCAAGCAGGTCATGCCTGGAAGGACAAACACACCAATCCTCATGAGCCCCAGGTGGGCAGGAATGCCACATCCCTTTTGGCCCCAAATGCTCCTGGACTTGGCTGAAAGAGCAGAATCAGCACATCCCAAGAAGCCTCTTAGCAGCTGAGAATGCACCCGGGAGGGGGAATGGGCTGCCTTGCACCTCCAGGCCATCCCTGGAAATAACCCACCCATCAATCATCCCCTCTCAAGCCAGGCCATACAAGGTAGGCAAGGTAGCAAGTGCTGTTTTGAAAGGGGAGAGGACAAAAGAGGCCATGCATGGGCAATGGGACCTGGCAGGGGCAGCCATCAGGCAAGGACTAAGAGTATGATCCACCAAGAACCACATGGCCACACTTTTCTACCAGGAACCACTGCAAACCAACTGCATGGATTTTTTAATATACATACATATCTATATCAAAAGATATAGCTGTTATATATATTTAGTAAATAAATATATATAAATATATAATATATAAATAAATTCATATACTTCTCTCTATGGAAAGTATATAAATTTACCTTTTTTAATATATATTTCTTCCATCCCTCTGCCTCCTCCCTTTGTTTCTGAACTGCTCAGTACTTTCCAGCAGAAAGGGGCTGGAAGGTGAAGCATCTGCCACAGCACTGATGCTGAAACAGTGCTGCTGCAGGGTCCACTGACACATAGCAAAATCCCAATTCCCTATCCCAAGGTGTACCCTTTTTCCTTGTCTTCAGGGTGGTATGATCTGTCTGATCTCCCTGCATAGGGTTTTCTAGGAACAACAAGGCTAAGACAGAGGACAAAGAGCCAGTGACACTGCTTAGCTTATATCCCCCCTTTCCCTGGTCTTAGAATCATCAACATGGGAACAGACCTACAGGATCATCCAGTCCAACCATCAAAGCAGCACTACCACTCTAGCCCTTCAATCATATCACCCAGTTCCAGATTAAACACCTCTTGAACATCTCCAGGGGTGGGCACTCCACCACCTTCCTGGGTCTTGCACCCATAAGGGCGCCTGCCCTGGCAATCACTTACAGCCTCACTGGAGCTCCCCTACACGAGCAGCACAAATTGCTAGCACGAGAGTCACCTGTGTTGGTGTCTCCCCTGTCTTTGTAGGATACCCACCACCCAATAGCTGACCTGAGAAACATAAATGGGGACATGTTCAGAGTGGTGATGGTACGCTCCCTGTATGCACAGCTTCAAACTCCTTCACATTTCATTGACATGACCACCCAGTGTGGGTGACTCACATTCACAATTTTCTTCTTTTCTGTGGGAGGGTATAGTTTTGCATGACCATATTTATGTTTCTCAGATCTCCCTCTACCCCCACACCCCACAGCCCTGCTCACCTGCCAGCAGCTCCCCAGTAGCCCTGCCTCTTCTACCTCCTGCCTCAGCCATCCCTTTCTCTGGGTGACAGGAGGGGGAAGGTCAGCACTTTCCTCCTGCTGCTGGAGGGAGTTTTCCCCAAGTGTCCCAAGAGATAACTCTTAATTTCCAGCCCCACGGCTTAGTTTTGGAAGGGTCTGTTCTCCCACTACTAATCCTTGAGAGTTCAGAGTTCAGTTCTCATGTGCGTGACATGAGATTTGTGTGATGCCCAGCCAAATCCAGGAAGGAAAATTGCCTTTTCCTTAGGATCCTGTGCCAGATCCCAAATCCTGAGGACCCCAATTCTTCCCTGATTTTTCTCCATTTAAACCATTAATTAAACCATCCAGTAGCCCCTCTGTAGTGTTACCCCCCAGCAGCACCCCTTGCCAGGGATCCCACTTACCTGGAGGAGCGGAGAGAAGGACCAAGCTCCCTGTGGAAGGCCACGGGCAGGCTGGGATCTGCGAGCGTCCCAAGGTGATGCAGCTCTCAACTTATAGTGACATTTGATCGTCTGCAAGAGCCGATTGGCCCCAGACTCCCCTACGCTGGGCAGGGAAGGGAAGGGAGCAGGGATGGGGCGGGGAGGGGGATGAGATAGAGGGGGAAGCAAGGGAAGGGGGAAAAAAAGGTCATACCATGTATAGGAGCAGCTGGAGGAATTGCACAGATGATGCTAAGATGGAAGGGACATGTTTGGAGAAAAAAAACTCCAGGGCTTATGTTTCTATATTTACAACCCACCAGGCAGGCAGAGCTCAGAGAGGGGTATCTGAGGCAAAGTCACCTCAGAAACAAATTGTAGGGCCCCACAGCTCCGTGTTGCACGGTCACTGCTTAAAACCTGGTCATGGCAGCCTGGCTCTTGCAATCTCAACACTCAGCAGCAACCTCTGCTCTCCCATCCGGGCAGGGGCTCTTCCCTGCTGCCCCTCCACATGCAAACAGTTTCAGCTGCACCGCAGGAAGGTTTATGGACCTGAGGAAGGTTTATGGACCTTCCGTGTCCAGTTCTCTTTGAAACCAGCAGTCACAGATGTGTGAGAAGTCAGAACACAGCACATGTGTTGTGTGCATATTTGTGTGCAAGTGCTGTGCTGTGCTCACCCCCCTCTCACTAAGACTGTCAGGGCTCTGCCACACACCAGGGCTTGAGGAGACCTGGAACAAAAAGCGGGAGAGCAGGAATGCAGCAAAAGAGCTTGGTTGACTCACACCACGCTCAGAGCCTTTCTTAGCATGATATGAAAGCATTATTTAAGTAAGGACTTCCTACGGAGGGCAAACCCCAGATGGCTGGACCCCACCTAGTATCCTCTGGGTGCCTGGAGTGGTTTTGCTGCCTGAGCTCACTCCACAGTTGCACAGCTACTCCAGCAGAGGATTGCAGTGCCTCGCACAACTCTCTGGTTCACGGTTTCCATTTCACTAAATCTCACAGGCTTCAGCTTCCCATCTCCTTCCTCCCGCCCCTCTCCCCTTGGCAGGGCTCTCCAGCAATGCAGTGTGTGCCCTCCAGTGTGCCTGGCAGCTCCAGCACCCCCTTTCTCCCAGCCTGTAGGAGCAGAGGAAAAACTTTGGGAGCTGCAGGGCAGGCGATATTTTTGGCCCAGGTCACAGATTGATTCCTGCCCACTCTTTCCCTGCTGCTTTCAAGAAAGGGTTCCCTACCGAGGATGTAGAGACAAGTTTTTAAAGCTGTGGAGTGGGAGCACAGCACTGCAGCTTCCCATTCACCAGGTAACGTGCACGAGCTAAAATCTCCTCTCCAGCTTGCATTCTCCAACTGCCCAACAGCTTTTCCTCCTCCCTTCTGCAACGCAGCTCCAGCCAATGCTTTTGTTACTTGTCAGGTGGGAGGGGGACATTGTATCCATCCTCAGCATCCTTGCTTCACGTGGGAGTTTGCCGGGTGGGGGAGGCGGGGAGGGCACCCCGCGCTGCCGAGGGGAGCAGCGTGTGCGTGGGAACACTCGGCCGGACCTGGTATCATCACCTGCGCTCCCCCTCCCCAGCCCTGCTGAAAGCACTAACACAGCAAACCAGCTTTCACGCTGCATTTTCAGCACCAATCAGCCAAGAAGTGGTACCTTCCACTGGCTAATTTTCCTCAGGTGATCCACCAGCTGGGCATACTTCCAAGAAATATCATATTTGCCCAAACTAGCAGCAGAGTGGGGATGTTCAGGGGGCGGGGGGGGGGGGGGGGGGGGGGGGGGGGGGGGGGGGGGGGGGGGGAGGGGGAAGGTATCCCAGCTGTTTCTCCTATTATGTTTGCGGTGCACCCACTTTGGCAACGGCACTCACCAGTCGCCTTTGCCTGCCTGCCAGTTACAGGCTGTCCCTGCTGCTGGTGGGGCATCGCAACTCAGTGCCAGGGACTGGATCAATCAGTTAAAAAACCGTGTGTGTGCAAGGGAATGGGAAGCCTGGCCTTACACCAGGGTGGCTCTTGGCAGGTGTGGGCCTGAACGCTCCCGTGGGTCCATCTGGCCCACCTGCTGCCAGACATTTGGCAGGGGCAGTGCGAGCATCTTGCAGAGTTGCACAGCCTCCACCAGAGCAGTGCTGCTCGTGCACACTGGCAGTGGAGCGCTCCACATCACTCAAATTTCGCTCTAAGCATCTTGACAAACGTGACATTGATACAAGCAATGGGAGGGACAGGTAACCAGACTCTTCTCTCTGCCACCGCGCTCTTTTCAAATAATGAGATAAGATGCAAACATTGCAGCCTGCAGTATTCTCTCAGTTCTTGTGCTCAGCTCAGTTACTCACCAGGACATGCCAGGCAACTGCTCCAGACAGCATCCATCATACATCATGTCATGCTCTGTCTTCCCCTCCACCACCCCCTGTGAGCATGGCCCTTCTGCTCAGTACTGTCCCAAAGGACATCTGTGCATCCTATGGGCTGCCTCTCTCAAGAGCGCACACATCCATGTCATGCATCTTGTTTCCAGCATGATCTGGTTCCCTCTTCCCATGGGACTGAGGGTACCTTCTCCAACCCTCTGGAAAGAGAGCTTGTCTGATGCACACATCTTCCATTTGCTCTGCTGTCGCCTTGTTCACAACCAAGGCTCATTCCCCACAGCCCAATTTATGTTTGTCCTTTCTTCCCTTTGTGGGTCTCTCTATTCCCTTCAGCACATAATTATAATCCTCTCCAACATTTCATGCCTTATTAGTTGCACACCTTGTGCTTTTCACACATTCCCTATGTCAACTCCTTATTTCACGTCTGGATACCATCACACAGCAATTTCATTCACAACCTGTAACATTTTTATCATCAGCTTTGTCTCTACTGTAGATTCTCCTGCTCTAGGATATACATTTTGTGCTGTCTTGACATCATCTCTTCCCCCTGCATCAGCAGCAAGGTTATTGGGACCGTTGCAGTGCAGCCACACCCTAGAGAGTGAGCAAACCAGCACCAGCTACCTCCCAGTCCCTACTGATCACATGGACCAGATGAGGGAGGGCTGGTCCCAGCTGTGGCTGCACGCCTACTGAAAGCTATTCGATTTTGTTAGGTGAGTGTCAGGCACCTCTTATTGGAGAAACCCCTCTCACCAGGTGCCAGGTGAGGAGACAGCACCAAGGCCAAATAGCAAACATGCAGGTCACAGACATGAACCAGGGTCTCAAACCACAAAAAGTCCATCTGCCTGCTGACCTCAAGCCAGAGCCTGGCATACTTTTACAGTGACAGCATTCCCCACCTGGGAGAGGATACAGCAAACCAGTGTTCCTCCTTGAACAGGAACTAGAGGCTGTAATCAGCCCTTGCAATCTTTTCAGGCCATTGGTGGATCTATTGAAGCAACCAGTGATCTCGGGGGAGATGCCTTTAAATACAATGCACACGCATTAGCAGGATAATTTTACAAACTGCGTAAATATGGGCAGTTTGGCCAAATGCTTGTGTGTGGGTTTTTTTTGTTTGATCTGGGTTTTTTCCCCAAAATACCCTTTCCCTGAGCTCATTGCACACCAGTCAGTGGGCAGCACTTTCATGGGTCATTGCCTCCTATGGCTGGATAATGCCCAGCCAGTGAGCTGAAAAACCACTGGAAAAGTTCATCTGAAAACCTCTACAGTCCTGGAAGTCTGAAATCCTACCCACATTCATTAAAAACTACAGAGTTTGTAAATAAAATCAGCTACATCCTTCCATTAAACAGGTACTCTTTCACAATCCAGGAGAGACCCAATTTCTGAAATAAATGCCTATCCCTATGCACCAACTACTCTCCAATGCTGAACAAATGGAACTAGTTCCAAAGCAAGCCTTGCTTTGGCCCATGAGTCAGGCAAAAGAACCTCCAGAGATGCATCCTCATCCAATCTTGCCCATGACTGCACTTACACCTTCACGGTAGAGCCACAGAGGAACTTTCACTGACACTTTGTCATTGAAAAATTGTTAGAGTTATCCAAAGTGAATTTATTTATAAGGAAACTGTGTTTTACTTGAGTTGTTTCATCATTCACAGTTTGAATGTTTATTCCCCTTCCTCGCCAAAGTTATTTGAACACTTTCAAAACAACATTTTACTTTTTTGCATGATACAGATACTCTGGTTTTGGCATGTTTGTCCACTTAATCAGACGTTAGCCTTGAAATAATTGGAGGTATCCAGAAAAATGCATTGATTAAGCTGACAGGGAAAGGATGGCGATGTGTTTTTCTGCTTTGTGACACTCAGTTATAAACATTTTACCATGATTCACAGCAGGTGGGAAATGGGAATCACAAAAGCCATTTGGGAAGGGAAAGTAAATTTTTTACCCAGTTGCCCCCACACCCTTTCTTCTCTTTATCCTGCCCTAGAAAAAGGGATTCTGCAGTGGGGTTTAATCAGCAGTTCAAGGTTAGAGTAGATGCCCTATGTTCATTGAACGCTCTTTCCAAGTTAATTGAAATAGCTGTCAATAAAAAGGCAGATCAGATAGTGGCTAGGTACATTCAGAGAAAGGACAGAATATATATAATTAATTATTTTCTGTTCCTGAGTAAAATCTAATGACCTGTTTTATGCAGCCAGTCAAGCAGAGATCAGAATAGGCTAAAATTTAATAGTCAGCTCCTCTAAGCATCAGCAGACCATTGTCATTTTACTGGGGATAACAGGATCCTGAGGAATGTGAAACAACTCATATGTGCTGAGCAAAGACCATCTTTCCTCCCTGGCTCCTCTGATACCACCTGCATGGCATTTGGGCTCAGGATCTCTGTCCTTGGTTGTCCCTTGTTTCCCCAGAAGCGACCTGGTGCAGTGTTTGCCATGCCCAGTGATGCACCTCTTGCAGCAGTTGCTCAGATACAGGGCAGAGCAAATAATTGCCAAATTCTGGGTTCACCTACCTGAATCTTGGCTGGGGAACCTCAGGGTGCCAACACCTTTTCCTGATGGTGACTTCATAACGTCTCAAAGGTCCAGGGACATAAAAAGGAGAATAAAGGGCAACAACCAAGCTTTCTCTTATTAGTGACCAAATGACCTATGTATGCCTCCATCCACCTTCCAGTTACTGCTGTTCTCCTACTTGCATCTGGTAGGAGGGAATCAACCAATACTTCTGTGGAGGACTCTAGTGTGTCATCCCTTCTGTGAAACTCGGTTGGTAGGAAAATCTGTCCCTATCCTATCTCCTCTCAGCCTGTAAGAGCAGAAACTCTACATCTTTTCATAAGAAACAGGAAGCGATCTGGACACTTCCTACTTCAGCATGTGCAAACATAAGCTCACCCTTTGCCTCATTCATACAGTACATCCTGCAAACACACGTGTTAGGCTGGCATGACAGCAGTGGTGACAGCAGCAGAGCAGGTTACAGGGTATCCTTCGGCATTTTTAAAATCTGTTGAAATATTCTTATTCATAATGGGGGGAGGGGGGAGCTGTCTACATTTCCTATTGGGTTGGCTCTGGTTGTTACTGTCTGTGTTTTTTTCCAGCAACATTTTCAGTGTTGGAGACAAAGTCACTAGTGCTCCTAAAAAACAGCCATCAGTCAAACAGGAATTAATTGCAGTAGGGTATTTGCATGAAGGATCAAGCACCTTTCTCCAATCCTTCCACAGGTCTGCACTGCACTAAAGAGCAGCATGTCCTGCAGAGCCAGGCATGATTTCATCAGTCATCAGGGAGGCAGAGAGGGAAAAAGCAAATGGAGAGCTCACCTCTGATACCAACCCAAAAACACCGCCATATACCTCCCTGATGAGAGCTGATCTCATCAGATGGGCCACAACCCTCATGGATGTAGGAAATGCTTTGCTACCTTGATCCACAACACAGTAACTCCAAGTCAGATTAGAGATATATTAGCACAGGGGGTGAGTGAGCAGCAAGGCTTAGCAGTGTGGTACTGGAGAAGCAGCAAGAATTTGCCTTCAGAGCTGGCTTTGTGGCATAGCTCACCAGCATCTCAAAAGCCATATGAAACAGGCCAAGCTTAACCTGAGTGTAAAGCTGCTTTGTAAACCTCCAGAAAACTGCTCTTATATGTCCCCATCTTCCCATGAGTATATTTAACCTCCCAGCTGCCTTTACATTCACACTTAAAGGCTCCTGAAAGGCTGTGAAAAATCAAAGCCTACCCTGAACAGTCAGCTGGAAAAAGGGATGAAATTTCCCAAGGCCAAGAGGCAGTAAATAACTGTGTAGTGTTATTTACTCACAGGTAAACTCAGAGGTTATCCAGGACAAAGGTAGGCATCGGTGCCATCCTTACCGGCTCCCTTAAGCAGTCTTGAACCAGATCTTTGAGTCAAACTGCACATAAACACCCCCAAATAAAATTCACCATACTAATCAACTCCAAACACCCTCTGCTCCCAGTGCAGCATTTTCTGCACTTGCATGTCCCTCGCCAGGAACAAGCAGAGACAGAGCCAGCATTTGCTTTCTTCCGTTACTGGGAAGGTAACAATTAAAGCACAGCTCCAAATTTGCATTTAGCAACCCTGACTTTTGCAAAACAGTAAATCTGACAGCCAACTTGAAAAGCCTCCAGCTGGTTTCATTGCCTGGAGCTACTCTGCTAGAATAGCTGTCCTGGCAATATCACCATCATCTGCCCTTCACCTGTCCAGTACTTGAGATGCCGAGCTTCGCAGGGCCAAAGTTAGGAGCATGCAGTGGTGTTACTCGATAGCCCTTCTTCATGCTAATTTTAGGTGATGGAAATTTTCATGCTTTTAAAAAGTCCCTTTATTTATTTTTGAGAAACTGCTTGTACTTAGTGGCTACTGTAAACACTCTTTTCCATCTGGTGTTTTGAACTTACCTACAGGGCTCTAAAAATCACAAGAAATCAGCATCTGACATGATCTTGAAGGAACAATCAGCTGTTAATTTTATAAACTGGACCGAGTAACACGATGCACCCAACATGCACATGATTTCAGATGGAAACAAATTACACATCAGTAAGTAGTGAATTTCTTTTCCTTCAGTCAATATTGATTTCTGATTTTTGTGGTAGATTGTTTCTCCATCAATTGTTTGCTTTGGGAGATGTGCTCACTGCATCTGCTTTAGACATCTAGGGCACAATCCCTTTGGGATTCAGGAGACTGTCCTTGGACACCCTAGATCTAGACTAGATGCGTCTCCAAAGATAAGGGATCAGGCTTGACCATTCAAGACATGGCCTGGGTCTCACTCTCAGGCTATTTATGCGCAAATGGATGAGACAGTCTGACAGTGGGGATGAAGACTGAGCAACAGGATGGGAGCCAGGACCAATGCCTGCAGCTGCTGTTTTGGGGTGTCCCCAGGGAAGGTAAGCAAGGCAGGAGACCATTTGAGGTGCTCACAGCAACCACTCAGTCTCTCTGCAACCTTGAGGAAGACCTCCCTACCCAGCCAAGCACCTCTGATTGAGTAATTACACTTGCACATGGCTGCTTTCATGCTTTAGAGTGCTTGCTCATATAAATCCCAACGATATCTTCCCCTTACTTTGCTTCAGTCTCCCCCGCCGCCCCAATTCTCCCCTCATCCTCAGAAGCCCCAAGGCCATGATACTTCTTTCTATTTATTTGAAGAATGAAGAATGCATGTCTTTAGCGTTGCTAAACCATCACTTAACAAGAAGAGATGAGACACATTTCTGAAAATTTCTGATCTAAATCAAATCATTCCACTGCAACTTAAACCCCGAGGGAACTCAATGCAAAAGCACAGGGAAGTCACCTCAGGTCTGCCCCATATATATAGTAAATAATGGGTCAACACTACTGAAGTAAAGGGTAGCTGCAATTGCACTTCTTGCCAACATGAGATTCATTCTTTACCTGCTTTAAAACACATACATATGTACATACGTCTGTATGTATGTATGTAATGTAGTATCAGGAAAAGTGTGTTGAGCTGCCAAGAATTAGAAATGGACCAACCTCAGAACCTTGTTCAGCAGCATATCAGCTGCCACCTCATTATTTATAGCTGCCCTGCTCTTTAAACTTGTTTATTTTCCTTCCTGAAGGTGGTGGTGGCAGGAGGCAAAGCTCTGACATTCAGGCTCAGGTGTCTCTGAGGCTGACCTTTCTTCCAAAGAGCAGAAACTGCAGACACATTTCAAGGAACAAAGTAATTTTGAAACTCTAGACTCTTGTGTCCATTGCCTCACTGTAGGCCCAGTGCAGAGCTGCAAGGGTTGAGTAGAGAACTGTTACTTAGTGAGCACATATACACTAGGATAGACATAAAAATGAGCCTATAATTATTTTATACCTGAAAAGACTACAAGATGAAGTTTGGCCCACAGTCTCAAGACAGAACAAGTGCTACATAAAATGTAACATTCAAAAGAGACTTGAGTTATCCATCAGATAAGCTTTCCCCAAGTTTAAATAATGTTGGTTTATGGCCTGCAGGAAACAGGCACTACAACGTTTTTCAATTCCATCTTGCAAACATTTGTGTAGAACCATCTGTAAAATCCTGTTGGGAAAAAAAAGCAGCCCTGAACCCTGCCACAAGCAGCACATTTCAGTATTACCATAGCCCCCCTCATTTATTTCAGAGCAGATGCTGTAAGGGATGTTCCTGTGCTGCATAATCTAGCCAAGATGGAGAAGGAAGGAACTACAGTGAAGCAACACCTTGAGGGCTGCCTCAAGATCAGAGCAGTAATATGGGGGTTCCAGCTACTGTCTCAGACATGGCCAGACTGCCAGGGAATAGTAATTTGGGGTAGCATGGCAGAACAGGGGACAGAGACACAGGCAACCAGCAGATACAGGGACCAGGAAAGCATCACTCTTCTCCACCAGGCTCTGAGGGCAAACCTAATCCTGCAAGAAAGACTCACTCAGTACCTTAGTTTGCCCTTATGCTCAGAATATAGCAGTCCCAGAAGCAGTCTGAGCAAATGTCTCCTAATGAAAGCCTCTGACATGCCAGTCCTGCAAAAAACACAGCGGTGTGAAAACTGAACGTAGGAAAGATATGGAGCGGTCAGCTATGGAGTAAGACCAGACTGGTTACTGCTACAGAGGGGCACCCTCCTGCTGCCCTTTGCTCACGCGAGCAGGGCAAGTCCCCAGAAGCCCTTCCTAGGCGGGCAGAGGTCCCAGTGACAAGCAGAAGAGCTGCAAGCAGGGTGGCTTTGCAAAGGTCACAGTGTAACTTCACACCACACGCCGTGGTTTCTCCCCAGCAAATTCACCTGTGGGAGCTTTTCATTTCAGCAACAGATGAGCAGAAGCACTTCACCGACGCCACATTTTCTTGTGAAGGGAGCAACAAAAAACCACCACAAGTCCCTACAGTTTGCTGCTGACTGGAGAAATGAGTCTCCATCCCCTCTTAAATACAGAAATGCACATCCAGTATACCTGGGCTGCAGCATCTTTTTTTTTTTTTCCTTTTTGGCATGATGGAGGGAGGTTTCACTATTCTGGTAACCCCACTGCCACTCCCACCACCACATGCACACCATGTTACTTTGGGAGGAGAAACAGCATATCATAAAAGTTAATTTAACTGTGGAAACATTTCTTCTGGCAGATCTAAGTACCTCATAAAGAGGTACACACATCTGTTCCAAGCCAGGTCTTTCCCTGGTTCCTGACCACCACTAGAGAGCTCTGGTCTCCCATAACCCACTCGCTTCTCTGCTGTGACCAGAACCTGAATTACTGCAGTTGTTTATTGAAACCACACCTAGGTCCACGTGGGCTTTAAGTGGAGAAAACATACTTCACAAATTAACCCTCCTTCGAGAAGGACTCTCACAGAAGCAGCATCTGGAGCTTCATCTGTGCTGTCCAAACTGGCAGGCCACAAGAATAGTAACTGGAGAAGTTTCCAGCCATCTTTTCCTCCAGTCAACCCCAGAACAGAGTTGAAAAATTGCAGCAACCAGTTTGCACACATGTGAAGTAGTGCTGTTTTCACCTCAAGCTAGGATATCTCTACCCCCCACGCTATTACTGCTCCAGCCTCACTGGAAAATCCCAGCATGGCAGAGGAAGGGCTGAAGGGAAGAAGATGTGGCCAGATGGTGTCCATTCTCCTCAGCGCTCTAAGGAACATGGACTCCTTGAATTCCTACCTCCAGGGCCTGAAACAGAAGATGGAAAGGACAAGGGTACCAATAAGTAGAAAGATAAAAGCAACAAGTGCTATCTGTGAACTTTCCTCTTCCTAACACTTTAGGAAAGCATAGGGAAGGACAGCAGAAACTCTTCACTGTCACAAGTAATAACAGTGTTATTACTTGGAAGGTCACCTCCATAAAAAGGTTTTTCATTAGACAGTTCCAGATAGAGTCATCAACTCATTAGCATGCTGGGTTCCAGTACAGACAGCTATGTTGACCTTATCAAAGCTGGATAAGCAGGGGAGACAGGATTTTGGTTACAGACTGTGATGTTGCTCAGGTCTACTACCTGGGGAGGTAAGCTCTGTGCTTCCAGCTGACCATGCCCTAGAAGTCTCTACATGCTGCTCTATCTCTAAACCCAAGCACTACCCCTTCCTGTTTTACCACCAATTACCCCCCAAAGAAAAATGCAGCAAAATGACAAGTTTCTAAAATGGGACAGACACAGAGAAATCCCCTTTCCTGCATATCAAGCTTCTTTTCTTCTTATCACTGAGACTGATGTTTCTTCTCCTCCACTTTACACTCAAGCAGGGAGTAGCAAAGTCTTGGAAGACAGCTTTGCTGCAGAAACTCCTACACAAAAAAAGAACTCTCAGAGTTGCCATCATTACAACATCATCTTCAAATTTTATTAAATGCTTACAAAAAGAGGAAAATCCAGGAGGCACAAAATTTAAGCAGAAAGCACACTGATGCAGGATGGAGACAATGTGTCCTCCCTCCAGGAGAGTAGAAACAACTTGCAAAATTATGTTGGCATGGGAAGAGAGTAGGAATAAGATTTTAAAGAGGGGATGGGGGAACATGTTAACACCATGAAGTATGAAGGAGTGGGAGAGTTCAGAAACAGCCCTAGGAGCTGATTTGCAGACCTCAGGCCCAAGGCCAGAAGTGCCACTCTCTGGGGATTCAGTTTCCTCAAGTTCACAACAAGCTTTGGCCTCCCCAAACAATTCACTAGGACGCCCTTTCACCAAGGCAGCTTCCAGCATAAGAGCAGCAGCCATTTCCCAGATATCCTGTTCAGCTCCAAGTAGGTTATCAATGTGCCCACCACCTCTGACTTTCAGAAGTGTTTCAGTCACTGGCACTGGAGCCCACATGTGAGAGAATAAGCAAATCACTTTCCCAGAGAAGGGAGATAATACCAGGGGTCAACACTCCTCACACCTGGGAAAGGAGACCTCCAACCCATCTTAGATAGGTAGCAGCTATTTGAAACAAAGCTGCTGTTGCCACTGTTGAGACAGGAAAGTGGCAGGAACATTTTGGCATGGGTATGGAACTGTGATTAAAGGATGATCTGGGAATTAAACAAAAAAAACAGGACTAAGTTGAAAGTGATTTGATGTACACAGAGAAACCAACAGACAGAAGTCCCTCAAAACAGATGTTGTAGAGGAACAGAGGCTGCATTGTAAACAGGGGAAGACTTTACCCACAACTGGCATCAATAGGGTGACAAGTGGTCCTTGCACTCTCCTTACACTCTCTCTGCAGTCTTCTCAAAATCTGCCCATTGCCCTCCTTTCAAACACCAGTTCTTTTACCAGGTTGCTGTTGAGCTCTCTCTCTGCCACCACTCAGCCACCAAGGGCCACAAAAGCAGAAATTCATTATCACATAGCAAAAGCCTTGCCTGCTCAGCAGGGCAGCAGATCGCTCTCTTCCAACACTTAAGAGAGGAAACAGAGCCACAGCCTCCCATCTCCATAGCAGAGACAGATTAAAAAAAAAAAAAAAAAAAAAAAGGCCAAAGAATCACACAGAAGGTTAAAACAGGGATAGGGTTTGCCAGCTGATATAGTTCCTTTCATCCATCTGAAGGCAATGTGGGGTATTGCTCACACCCCGAGAGGAGTCAGGCTGTACCAAAGCGGACTGACATTAGCCAGAAGAGAAATATCCTTCAATTATCTTCTGTGGAGCAGAGGAAATAGTGGCATTGAGGGTTGCATCGAGCCAGGACCAAGCTCAGCTGCAAGACAAGAAAATAACAAGGTTATGGATACCATTTGACCTCTCATGAGCAACACCCTGTGTTGTACAGAGGCTGCATCTTGTCTAGCAATTACAGGTGGTTTTCTCCCACCCACTTTCACAATGCCCAGTCAGAGTCCACAATTCTGGAAATATCCATGCTCATGGCAGAGCAGGTGCCAAGGGCTGAATGCCCAGCAGAGGTCACAGCTGCACTCATGCCCCAAAGCTGTTTCCCAACCCAAAAAGGAGGAGATTAGCAGGTTTCCTCCCAAGCCCAAGAAAGCCACTAAAGCGGAGTAAGTTCCTACAGCCCCTGGCAGCCACAGCTCTGTTTGGGACCATCTGCAGAGGTGTTGGGTTCCTGCAGCTCTCCATCTGCTCCATTCACGACAGCTGGTGCAGCCAAGGGACTCCCGGACACAAATGAGTTTTCCATCACTTGATAAATGATTCTTGCATGCTGACACTCTCCCCACTAATCCTGGTTTGGGGCTGATTGCAGATGGAGTGAAGTCAGGAGAACAGTTGGGGTCCGAGTGTGGGTGACCACACATCCACCCATGGGTACTCAACCACCAGCAAGGAAACTTAACCCTTTGAAAGCCTCTTAACTTCTATCTTCATTTCCTTCCAGCTTATCACAAAACCCACGCAAGTTTCTCAGGCAGTACTTCCCCCACTGTCCATGAGTTTTCTGCTGGTAATAAAGCAAGCCTGAGTGTCCCTTTGCCACATAATGAAGCAAAAGCAATGGGGGGGGGG
>NW_020955438.1:719765-727109 GCF_003031625.1 Empidonax traillii | reverse complement strand
CAAGGTCTCCAAGACCCACACTACAGCAGGTTTAAAGTCAGATTGAATGCTGAGACAGTAGCAGGAGTGATTTTAAGAGCACAGACTACTATAAGAGAACGAATCTTGATGTTATAGGGCACAAAACTTTGGGAACAGAAGGAAAATCTTCCTCGTGTATGCATATTGTATCCAAAACTTCCCACTCCAAGAATCCCCATGCTCTCCTCTGTAACATCTGGCAGTTCGCAGCAAGTCCCAGGCAAGATCCTTCTCTGACTCACATGGGAAGCTGCATTTTTCTGGCGTGCAGCAGTCCATAGGACAAGCAAAGCACTCAAAGAGCTGATCAGTAGTTGGGAAGTTCACTGCCCTGCCTCTTTAGTATTCTCAATACAAGCCTGAAGCAGGTCAACCTTATAAATCTGGTTTAACGGTGCTGCTACACCATAGCTCATCTCGTAGGACAGGCTGGCCGCGGGACCACATTAAACAGGAACAGATTAAATCATTCCACAGTAAATCCTACCATCAGATGCATGTACTTGCTCACCCTTCAGCAGATTTAGAAAGAAAGCACAAAAAACTCATCAAGCAATTGGCAACTTCGAGACAAACACAGCCAGAGTAGCATTGCACAAAAAAAAAAAAGGCAAAAAAAAACCAAAACAAAACACAAAAATCCCAAACAAACAAACAAAACAAACAAACAAACAAACAAACCCTCACATACCCCTCCAGCAGACATTTTGGCTTTCTGACCCAGAAGAATGTAAAATAGCCATGAAATTGGGGAGGAGAGCAGATATATGAGGAAGAATGGGGTCTCAGCCTTTTTTGGGGACCATGCAGACTTGCTTCTAAGAGTAGCTCTTGGAACAAAGAAAATCCTAATCCCAGCCTTGTGCCTAAAGCACGAAGTTGATAAAACACTGGGAATGCCTGACAGTTGTCACCCCCAGCTGGCACAAATCCCCTCCAAGCCCCCTCACCAAAACTGCAGAAGGTTTCTCATGCCTGCAGCCAAAATAAGTTACAGAATCATAGAATAGTTTGAATAGGACCTTTAGTGGAAGAGGACCTTTAAAGGTCACCTAATCTAATGCCCACACAATGAGCAGGGACATCTTCAACTAGATCAAGCTACTCAGACCTCCATCTAACCTGACCTTGAATGTTTCTACAGACAGGGCATCCACCACCTCTCCGAGAAACCTGTTCCAGTGTTTCACCACCCTCACCATAAAAAAAGCTTCTTCCTTATATCTAGTCTTAAATATCTCAGTTTAAAACTGTAACCCTTTACCCTATTACTACATACCCTACTAAAAACTTTATCCCTATGTTTCTTATTTGCATATTAAAAAGCCACAATAAGGTCTCCCCAGAGCCTTCTCTTCTCCAGACTGAAGAACCCCAGCTCTCTCAGCCTGTCCTAATAGGAGTCTTTGATCCCTCTGATCATTTTTGTGGCCCTCCTCTGGACTTGCTTCAACAGATCCATGTCCTTCCTGCATTGAGTGCACCACTTGCTAGACACTGCCAAGAACCTGCCCACCACAGCCTCTGCTCTGGGGCACAGCTCATCCACCACGGTGAGGGGTTGGTCTCAAAGCTTTTGAGCACTACATGCCACCTCTTCAGTGTTTGTATTTGCTGCTGTCTTTTTTTTCTAAGTCACCCTTCTCTGCTGATTCACAACCAGTTTTGGCAGATACACCACCTGCTTGCTCAGTACAGATCACCTTCCCAGCCCAATGCTGACAGCAGCACTGCAAACCCAAAGCTAACACCAGGCACTGAAGCACAAATAGCTGTTCTGCACTTTTGAGAGTTTGATTCAGGATAGTTTTCCCACACAGGAGGTATCATGCTACACATCCACACTAACCAGAGCAGGTTGGGAGCCACCAGGAACCAAGCACAGCACATACAATAAATAGCCCCTATGAGCAAGCCTGACATCACCCCAGCCTCCTCTCCCTTGTTTCAGGATGCTCAGTTGCATCCACCACCAGGGACTAAGGAGCTCAGTGATTTATGCCTCATTTCACAGCAAAACTCAGCAACTCTGTGCTGAGCAAGAGCCAGGATAGAGCCAGATTTCTTTCTAGGGGCTTCCAAAAAGTCATTGCAGGTCAGAGGCTGAGTGTTTGGTGCTTCACAGCTTGCTCAGGAAGAGAAAGGGGAGAACTGAGAGTAGTTTTATCTTTCTATCCCCAATACAGTCTCTTAGGTCCATTGTCAGGAAATCTGAGCAGTGCTCACCAGAGAGAAGAGGAGATGGTGGTGAGTTAGCTACAGAGAGCAGGAAAAGCAGTCATGCATCCCCGTAGGAGCAGCCCAGTGTTGGCCAAAGGGCAAACAAATTGCCACTGGAGATAAGACCTGACTCAGACCACAAGCCACTTCTGTTTCACAGAATAGTAAATGATAAAGGCAGGATAGTAACAGTAAATAGTAAGTGATAAAGTGGCAAAGCTTTCCAAGGGAAAGAGAAAACTTGGTTTTATCTAGAAGGGAGTGCAGGAGGAAAGATCTGCCCCATGCTACATGCAGTAAGAAAAGATCAGTCCAAGTTAGTGCTGTGACAAAGAACTTTCTCAGTGATAAACACAGCTTTTGAGAAGCCCTGCATTTCACAGGGGTGTCTTCATGCCAGATGAAATCAATCAGGGCAAGTGTTGACTTTGACTCAAATGTCACATGTAATTTATGACTGTTCTGTTGTATGTAATATTGTATCAGAGTATTAATAACCAAAATTTGGAAAGCCATGAAACATTCCTGTTTTGTGCCTCTGGAGATGTTTCAAAGCTTCAAGATTTCAGACCCACTTTGTTTCCCTCAACGTTTCCTTCCCAATCCCACTAGGACTTGCCAGGGCACGGACATCTGGGGTCCCAAAGAGCTCTTAGTGGATTTTGTGCTAATGCCAGGAGAGGAAGAGCTCCAGATTTGGCAATACAGCTTCCCCCAGTACATTTCTTGCCCTGCCACACCCACCCTCAAGACTGGCTGAGGTTATGCCAGAAGAGTAAGGAAACCAAGACCGATGCTCTTCTCCCACAGTACTGACTCCATACTCATAGCTTTTAGAGAGAGGAGGAGGAGGACTTATGTATGAGTGCTTCAGAACCTAGCCCAGGGCTAAGCCCACACCAACTCTAAACTTTGGGTTTTTTTCACAGGAAATGACAATGCTGATAACAGTATCATCCTCCATCCAGCCTGCTCCCATCCACCACCACCTTTCTCCCCCTCCCACCCTACCAAAGCCTGGGAAGGACAACCTGCGACTCCAGCGGCTGCTGAAAAAGGCAGCCAAAAAGAATGCTGTCTTTGCTTCAGAGCAAGCCAAGTCCTTCCGGTCCAGCCTCTCGCCTGTGAACGAGGCCAGCCCTGACCAAGAGGAGTACGATGAAAGTACTACCCCAGCAGAGACCCCTGAAACTACAGCACCTCCATCCACCAGCCTGCCAACTCACATCTCCATCAGGCCCATCAACCAGCGCGCCCCCTCCCCTTTCCGAAAGAGCAAGCCTTTCACACTGAAGGTCACTGAGCAGAGGCGCATTGCTGAACATGTCCTTCTCACAACCTCCTCAGCCATACCCCTGCTACACAAACCAGAGGCTCCTGAGACTACACAGCAGCCTGAAGACATGGGCTCCCACCTTCCCTCTCCATGTGACCCACTGATATCTGTTTTCCCCCAGCCTCCTCCTTCCAGTAAAGAAAGGGCGCCAGAGGTTACCTATGTCACCAAGGTGAACACTTATTTCCACAGTGTCAAGCCACCCAGGGCTAAGACTCCCACATCAAACCTGACACAAGGAACTGTAAGCAATGAAGACACAAGGCCTTCTTCCCCAGCACTTCAAACAAGCTGCTCTGAACCATCCCCAGAGCACATACCCACCTCACTTGATGACAGCAAAGCCACACTTCCCTTGTTGGAACCTCCCCTCCTTCCTGCTGCAGACACAGAGCCTCCTGATCAAGCTCCCAAACCTGATCCTATTGAAGAGTCCATCAAGGCTCCTTCACCCAAGCCCAGCACCTCTGATGCCCACACCAATATGCCTACAGCTCATGGAAGTGACACCAAAATATCTGGATCAAAGGCAGCTCCTGAATTACCCAAGGAAGACAGAGACATCCTAAAGCAATCAACATCCAGTGCTCCCTGGAGGCAGGCACGCCCAGCAACAGCAAGTCCAGCACCAGCTGATGGCACTGGGTCCACCTCCACAGACACCAAGGCAGAACACATCATTCAAACTCAGCTGAGCCCCAGCTTACCCAGCCCCAGCCTTCCTCTCAAAGCTGAGCCAGCACCATCATCAGCAGAAGCAGCAAGACCACCTGGAACCAGTGCCAGTGGCTGGCATCGCCTCAAGAAGCATTTGATGGTGCAGCCAGAGGCACCCAGCTTCCCAGAGCCCAAGCCAGAAAAGCTGGAACAGGAGGAAGGGAGTAAAGAGGACACTGCTCAAGCAGTCATCAGCCAAGACTGTATGGCATTTAAATCGAGAGCCATGAAAATGTGGGATGCCATTTTATACCAGGTGACACTCAACAAGGAGACAAAGCAGCAAGCAGAAGAGAAGAAGCCACGGAAGGAAGAAAGCTTCTTTCTTCCCCGCCGCTTGCCCATCCTTCTGCACAAGCCACGTTTTGACGCCCGGAAACTGAAGGAACTGGCCACCAAACCCATGACAAAGTTCAGCACTGTGTTCGAGGTGAGCCGGTTTAGACCCAAATCAGCTGAGGAGCACACCAAGAACTTTAACAGAACAGCATCAGGATGGTCAGCCAAGTGAAGCCAGGCAGCTCTGTGCCTCTGGAGGTTCCTACAGGGCACCCAAGCAAGAGAACACCTAGGACCAGGTTTACTGCCTATCAAAGCCAAGTGTAAAAAAAAAAAAAAAAAAATTAAATAAAACCCATCAAAACCAGCAGCCTTGTTCTGCAGGTTTAAGGGTTACCCTCCACATGTTTATAAGCTTAAGTGTATAATATACCACATCCACAGGTCACAGGAAAACAAATATGCACTTGTTTTAAGAAGAGGCAGCAAGCAGCACTGTATGCAGTAACAGAGGGAAGGGAGGGGAGGCACACAGTGAAGGCGACAAGTTGCCAGTAGAAAAAGACCAGTTTAGAGAAGGATAATGGAATCTAAGGGATTTTGTTGTGTTTTTCTAAGACCAAGCTAGATCCTAGAAGCAGCAGCAGTTGAAGATGAGATATGAAGGAATCTGGGTTGCTCCACATGTCTAAGGAATCTTAGAAATTACATGCAAAGAGAGTACATACATTTTGAGCTATCTTCTCTATCTTCTCCACTGAAAGTGCACCCCTCACCCATTTGCTGAGAACAAAATGGAAACTCATCCTTTCACCAGCACAAATAAGGGACAGCATAAGATATTCTGCTCTCACAGAGCAGTTCTCCTGCCTAACATAGTGGGCATTATTATTTGACATCCTCCTAGGTCAGTCTACCAAATCACAGTGCACAGAATACTAACTATTTCAGTAATCAAGTTCTGTTACGTATTTTATCGTATTTTCTCAAATACAGATGCTGGTTTCTATAACTAAACGAGCCTTCTTCAGCACACAGGTATCCAACTCTGTATTTAATAAGATGATTTTTTTAGGGGTTTTGCTAACCATATGTAGCCTCATTTTCAAGAGGAACATCATGATATTTGCCTACCTGCTTGTCCCTGATGCCCTGAAAAAAGAGGGTATCTGAAGAAAAGTCCCCAACTCTGCCCATCCAAGAAACAGCTCTGCTTTCGAGTATGTCACCCTTTGAAACTCCATTGCCAGCAGGTTTATGAGCCTGAAAGCTGGGAGATCAGTTATTTCTGGTTCACAAGGGACTTTTTCATAGGCTAGGGTGCTCCTACACAGCTAATATAGGATTGCCATGTTTACTCCAAATAGGAAACTCCATACACAGCTCTTTATGCTCTTTTTGTGTGCAGAGGATATGGAACTGACCAAAATTTCCTCAAGGCAAACTGTGAAGAGACTTGGAAACAAAACAAAGAACCCCTTATGCTTTTTTGAAGTCTTCCAACTTTGTGATGATGCTATAAGAGCAGCTCAGTTATCATCAAATCTTCACTTAAGTTTTCACTTTGCTAGTCTTATCCTCTCTATTCTGTAATCCTTTTCCTATACAAAGGGAAAAGAAAAAAAAAAGAATAACCCAATTATCTAAAGATAGGATTTCTCAACCCCCCCCCCCCCAAGTTTTTCAAGAAAAAGCTGAAAAGAGGTAGGCTGGAAACACAGCAGTAATCACACGTGGATGCCAGGTAAGCCTCTGCAGGATAATTTAACATTGCTGGAAAAGAAGGTTATAGAAAGAGATCCACACAGCAACACAAACACAGAAATCAAAGAGTGCTGCATAAACCATGTGGAATGTCTGATGCAGATAAAGATGTGCAATAAATGGCACCTTATTGTAGCACAGTGGATGGATGCCTATGCTCAGGAATCAGCATGCACAAGATCCACAGAATTAGCATGAGGGAGAACAGCCAACATCAGTTACATTTGGGAGACGAAGTGAATCTGGGCAGAGGATGGTTTAAGAAGCAATTGTGCTTTAATTCAGCTCTTGTCTCGCAGCAAGGACAACCATGCAGAACAAACCAGCAACTCTCACCTAAGGCTTTCATGTTTTGCATCTGCTGGGCTTTCAAGCAGGCTGCATCGACAAACCCAGCCCCACTGCACAGGGATGAAGGATGGAGAAATGCCACTGGGGAGAACAGTTCTCCCAAACAGAAGATAAGAAACAAAGGAAGGCAGATTTGGCTGCATGGTTTAAGCCCTTTTACCCCAAGAGCAAAGGACAGAGACACACAGCAAGCATGGCAAGTTCTGCAGAGACAGACTCAGACATGAAAGTATCAGAGAGGACAGATCTCTGTAAGCAGCAGATTTTCACCAATGGCTCTGCATTGGAAGTCAGTGCAGTACGTCCCAGCCTGAGATGCTGGGCTGAGCAAGGGAAGGGGGATGCTAAAGGCCACAGAGTTTGGTACTTTTCAATGTCAAACAGCCTCAGGCAGTTGCTAAGAGCCCAAACTGCCACTTAGAGAAAACCTCTTGCTCCAAAGCCTGCACTGAGGTCCTGCAGCTCAGGAAGGGAGGGGAGGAAGAAAAACTGTACCTGTGCTTAAGCAACTAGAAAGCTAGTAAGGTGGTGTTAAGAAAGTGACACAGGGGTAATCCTGAAGGGTTTGGGAGCAAGAAGGCAATGACAAGGTGATCTGGTAGTACAGAAAAGGATGAACATAGTTCAGGGAGTGGAGAGGAGCTGGGGAGCAGGGG